>NC_063189.1:23985744-24285744 GCF_017589495.1 Alosa alosa | reverse complement strand
TAATTAAGGTAATTTTTGCTAAAATTGTTGCATAGGGCTTCTTTAAACCTGGGCCATGTGTGATAGTTGGACATTAAGTCAAATTCCATTAAGCGCCTCAATGCATTCAGTGACTAAAATGTTACAAATCATGTTCCATAATTGAATGCAATCAGTGAAATAAAAACTCATCCTTAGATGCAAAAATCACTCGCTATGGTCGGTCAACCAACAAACGGATACATTTATTGTCATGGTTGAGCAATAATGAGGATGATCAGCATTTATTTTAATGCACAGAAGAACTGCTAGAAGCTGCTAAGAAGATATAAGAGTCAGAGGGATAAGAGATAAAATATTTGGCAGTTAAGCTGTGGCAACGCTGCCATCTTCAGGCAAACAGTCAAAACTACAGTAACATCTGCATGAAAAAACTTTTTTGCAAAATAATTAGGGAGGCACTATTTGTGAAATTCCAGGCAGATACCAATACTGTTGAATAAAATAAGGATTTGGGGGAAAAAAAACAATATTTTTGTTTACTTCATTTTTGTTGTTATTTATACCCTTTGGTGGCAGGGAAACAAAAAAATTGATAAACAATTTTCAAATATTTCATCCATTCACAGTACTATCCCTGACTGTACAGAGATAAACATCAGTCACTATCATCGACAAATGTCATATCATTTGCCAATAGGCCAATACCAGTCAACAAGGTAAATACTGGCCTGAACCTCTGAATCTTAACATTTCTTCTAAACCTCTCTTATACCCAAAATCGTTTTGTTGCACTTGAACTACACAAAGACGTGATGAGTCAGCTTTTACCTTTCCAGTGCTCTGAAGAATGGTGGTCCGGGTCCGCCAAACTCTCTCTCGACTTACAATGTCTCTAGTCACGTCAACTTCGGCGTCCACAAAGCTCCTCTGCTTGAGGGTGATGTCGTCGTCCAAGTCTGTTTTGATTGTCGACCGTTTCTTTGCCATGATCTTGGCCTTGATGGCAGCAATCTTTTCCACAGACATGGCCTCGGAGAGCGACCTGTCCAGGTAAGATATTACAAGGAGTTTAGACCGTTTTGAAATGTGAGCAATATCACACTCGACATCAATTTCCTTTGCACGCAATTACATTACATTACTATAAAACTTCAGACATCTTTATTTTAACAACCATTTTGTGCTGACAATGTTATACAAGTAAAATAAAATCACATCCAGCAAGATATCAAGTCATTATCAATATCTGCATTAAATATCATGTTCTATCGTTTTGATAGTCTGTCCATCAAGATTGCTCCACAGCATTCTGTCTTGTGCCAAGTCCAACTTGTGACATTTACTTTAGGAGTTGAGCACCAAAGCTAGGGATGCACTGATACCATGTGTTTCAAATCGAGTATGAGCATTTCCAGTTCTGTTCCCTTTGCTGATCCCAAGTACCGATACTAAGTGCCACAAAAATAACCATTAGGCTAGCATAAAAATACAATGAATTTCTAAGTTTTATTTTTTCTCTTTGTTTTGGTTGTTACAATAAGCCTAAAAATAAATAATGAGTTTCAAGACTATTTTGCACTGTTTCCTTGCTATGTCTTCCTAGACAGTGAAATCTGATAGGGCAACAAAAAATGACAAGACACCTTATGACGGGCTTAGGATCGTGGAACTGTCAGTGGGTTCATGAGCATTGGAAAAACATTTTTCCCAGTGAAAACATCATCGTTCACGTCTCCTTATGTGGGAATAATTGGTGGGAAACTGGGGGAAGAGTTTGCTAACAGAGGTGCCCAGATGTAGGCTTGTCATCACTTTGGTCGTGACATAGTTAATTTGTAGTCCATGTGGACTTGCATGTTCAACAACTTTAATATGAACTTAGGAATTTTGCCATTTTTGTCACTTGTACGCTAAAATTGTCTTACACCATACTTTAAGCCAAATACATTTGTTTATTTAAGATTAATGAGCGTTTTGTTTGTTTTTCATACGGCCTGAATGCACCATGTGTCTTTGCAATCTAGATTTAACGACAGTTTTAAGCATTTCGGGATTCAGGATTTCCTAGTGTGAGGCTGCTTTCAAATGTTAAGCTTGTACCTGATCTGGTCAGTCTGCACAATTCCCTCCTTGTGTCCTTCCAGACGTGCTGCCAGACGCTCTTTATCAAGACGCACACGTTCTTCATCCTGAGTCAAACCAAATGAATCAGAGGTGAGGCTGAAACTAGACCACACGCATGTAAAAGTACATTCTGAATGAGATGTCAAAAAAAAGAAGTGGTTTGCAATGACAATCAGTATGTGGTTACCTCAATGCGTGGTTTTTTCGCTTCTGATGAAACCTCATCTGCTGCCCTTTTGACTGTGTATACGAGAGGGTGCTTAATTACTCTCTATAGAATCTGCGTATTTAGTATTAGCAAGGACCAAAACAAACAATCAAAAAAAAATTCAAAGCGTGTCTAGGCCAGCTGGCAATATAAAATACATTACAGATGCAAAATCTAGACCAGCAGACCAAAAATAATGTGAATTAGTAGCAGTGTTGTCTCCAGGGTCCAAGTTAAGAGGGAACGTCATCGAACACCAGGGTCTAACCAAAGGGCGAACACATTTATAAACAAACCTTGTGTTGGTCTCTGCAACCCGATTTCAATAGGTGCACTTCTGTCAATACTTGCTGAAGTAGCTGTAAGACAGAGATACATAATGAAATGTTGAGAAGCCTAAAGCAATTTAAGCCATTAGATAAACAAGCCTGAATTTTTAGCTACATTTACTTACAACTTTCTCCATTGAGATGCGAGAGTAAATCCTTTCGATCGGGTCTTCTGACTACAGGTATGTTCTCTGTCTGTATGGATGAAAAAAACAAGGACTGAATGTCTGTGCAAACCAGAATGACACTTTCACAAGTTCAAATGACAGACCCAGCTCATAAACACCTACAGCAGTCAGATTATGCAAGGGGGGGCGGGGGGTACTTACAGCTGCCCTGCGGACATAGGAAGGGTGAGGAAGATGCACATTGTTGAGCAGGAAGAGAATTGAGTCCAAGGTGTAGTACTCTTTAGGCTGGCCCTCCTTTCCAGTTCTGTAATAGTTCAAATCAAGACATTCCAGAAAGCATATTTAACAATGATGATTACAAATAGTTCTCTTCTGTATAGAAACTTTGGCTGATGACAGGACCTGATCCAGACCAACTCAATGTCAAGGTCTGATATAATAAACTTCAGTAATTAGCTCGATCATTTCCACTTAACTTACTTACTTAGACCCCAATTCACAGAAAGGCACATACAACAGTGTTATCAAATTACTTTAATAATAATTACTTATTACTTCAATGCAAATTATAAATAACGCTAGGGTCCTGGACACGCAGTTTCTAGTACAAAATGTGTTTCGATCAACATAGAACATCTCTTGAGCACATGAGCCACATATGATCAACATATGTCATGTCTTTAACTTACTATATTATCTTTTACAAATATCAACCATGAAAGTTACGCTCACATAAATATCTGAAAAACACGTATGTAAAGCCTCCATCAAATCAGTTTCCCAATATATCCCTTCAAATACATTTTCCTGCAAGCAGGCAGCTAACTAGCTCAATGTAAGCTAGCTAACACGTCTAGTCCTGCATAGGTCAGTACACAATCTTTGCTAAGGAAACAAATAAAACGTCACGTGTTTTGTCAAGAACAAGCCAAAGGCCATGTTTTCCCGACCGAGTAAGGTTGGTATACCTGCTATGACAACTAACGTTAAGTGTCCACAGAAGCAACTGCTTCCCTCCATAACGCAGATGAAAAGTTTGTGTAGTTGTAGCCTAGCTAACATTAGCGTCCCCTGCCATCTGCCATAAGCCAGAGAAGCAAATGATAGCTGAACTAACTAAAAGAAATAACGAGATACTGAAATGGATGACGTACCCCCAGATAACATAGTTAGTCTTGACATTTTTGGGCCAAGAAAACTCTCCAAAAATAACTTCATCTCCTTTTGCAACGATTTCCTTTTTCTGGATGTTGTATTGACGAAGAACACTCAAAACGTCCGCCATCTTCACTTCTCTTGCTTGTGGCTGCGGGGTCTTGAAAACAAGTCCCCTGATCTTTTTCAGTATAAGGCTGCCCCAAGGGTTGCCTGAATTATTTTTCCCAACACAGAGCAGTCAGACTTGTTGACAAATGTCCATATTTATCATTTTACGTAATTGTAACATTATGAAATTATTTTTTTTTATTATATACACATGGCATAGAGTAACCTACAATCTGGGTGTAATTCCGACAGCGTGTTTTCTTTCAGGCAAGAAAATAGTCCTTTGTTTTGGTAACCCTCTGTACATTTCTGTAGCCTATGTAGGCCTACTTCCCTTCTGGTCAGGCAGACGGGTACATGCGGCACATGTCATGCCTACAGTAATCAAAATTCTATTAGAATTAGAATTGACAAATTGCAGATATAGGTGACCTGCCAGTACTGGTTTGCTGTTGGACCAGCATCATCTTCAGTTAAAGCAGTTGTGAATATTAAGACACAAAATGTTAGTCATGAAATTAATCATGCACTATGTATATTTAAATCTTAAATCTCACTCAGACTACTGATATTGCAGTATTCCTGCAAGTATTGCAGTATTCCTTCCCTCTCTTCAATTGTTATTGTATATTTTTTGTAGATTTGTACATTTTATAGTATTGCTATCAAAGTCAAAGTCAAAGTCAGCTTTATTGTCAATTTCTTCACATGTTCCAGACATACAAAGAGATCGAAATTACGTTTCTCACTATCCCACGGTGAAGACAAGACATATTTTACCAATTTAGGTCCACAGACAAACATAACATTCAAGTAAACAAAAAAGTAAGTAAATAAGAGGGCACATATAATAATGAAAAAATAAGAGCAGCAAAATGTGGTTGAAATTGTACATAGACAGTCAATAAAAATACTAGTGCAAATTCAGGCCAATAAAAGGCTTGGGTAGTTCTGTTTGACCTAAGTAAGAAGAAAGTGGCATAGTGGTGCAAGTTATGTAAGAGCAGCAGAAGTGTTGTGTTTCAGGACAACAACACCAGTTGTAAAGTGTACAAGTGTGCAAGTGTGCAAGTGGAGTAGTGCAGGCGGCCATTTTTGGGTCCAATGTCCAGGATGTTATGTAGCTGAGGGTGGAGGGGAGAGGAGGGAGAGTTCAGCATCCCACGGCTTGGTGTCTGGCTGTTGGTGAGTCTGGTAGTGCGGGGCGCAGGCTTCTGTACCTCTTCCCAGAGGGCAGTAGATCAAACAGATTGTGGCGGGGTGACTTGCATCACTCACAATTTTGGTCGCCTTGGCGGGTGAGGTGGGTGGTGTAAATGTCCTTCAGGGAGGGAGTGAAGCACCAATAATCCTTCCAGCTGTGTTCACTATGCGCTGCAGGGCTTTCCTGTTGTATTCAGTGCAGCTTCCGCCCCACACAGCGATACAGCTGGAGAGGATGCTCTCGATGGTGCCTCGGTAGAATGTGGTCATGATGGCTGGTGGAGCACTTGCTATATTGTTATATGTCATACTGTCATACTTTATAGTATTGCTATATTGTATATGTCATACTGTCTTTCCTAGATAGATAGATACTTTATTGATCCCCAGGGGAAATTCAAGAAATTCCTGTTTTTATTCTTTATGTAAAGTGAGTGTTGTACTTTGAGAGCAAAGATTAACCGGAGTCAAATTCCTTGTTTGTTTGTATGCAAACCTGGCCAATTATGATTCTGAAGTAAAACATATAACTGAGTAAATAAATTGGTTAGAATAAAGAGGCCTAGGCTTATAAGGGCCCTGTGAGTGTTGGAATAGGGGAAGTGAAGGTAATTACCCAAATAAAACTAATCAAAAGGATACCTGACACTACTGCACCAAGAAGCCTAGCCTAACACAATCATCTGCCCTTTTAAGCAGTTCCCGAGTAATCCGGTTTTGAAATCGAACACATTTCTACATGGTCTTCAATTTTGGGCCGAAATTATAATGCATTCTAATGTAAACTAATTTTGTAAATTGCTTAGCCATATAGAGTAGCATATCCCACTATCATGGTTCTTATTGCCAGATTCCAGACAACCCCACTTACACAGATATGAATAGGCCTATTTCTACTGGCATGCTTCATAGTGACATTGATGCAAACATGATGAGACACAATTGATTTATCTTGATATAAAGCCTGACATAAGTCAAATGCAAATATTACCACATCATACTTCCAAATATGGGTAGCCTAGACTGTCCTGAAAAAGTAAGATATAGGCTAGCATTACAATGATCAAGATAACAAGCTTATATAAGATTAACTATAGCTGAACAACACAGGTGACCACTCCTGCATAATTTCATGGAGTGCTGAAATTTGTTTATTATATTTTTATTTATTAGAAATATTTTTGACCAACTGAAACTCATCAAATATGCTTTGTGGTTGTGAACTTATTGCAGTATCATCATAACTATCCCACCTGTGTGTGCATGGTTAACATTCTAAAGTGCAAATTAGTTTAGGCCACAGCACAAATATTTCCATCCAGCCCCCCCCCCCAGCTTTGAGATAAGTGTCTGTGTAGTATTGTTTAACATCTCTATTGTGCTGTATCCCTTTGGTTGTGAAGCCTTTGGTTTAAACTCATAGGGGGCTTCCAAATTCAACCCAACATGCAGAAAAAGCAGCCTAGAATTCAAAACTGCTAATTATGTTATTCAAGTAGGGAAGAACATGTTTATAAGGGTCCCTTGTGATGTTACAAGGATTCTGTGTATTATGAAAAATAGTCATTTTCTATGTAGTCTAGCCTCAGTAGCAGGACATGCAGTATGAACAATATTTATGTATTTTTCAAAATTCAACTTTAAAGTAAAGCAACATAAGTCCAAGGAGTAACAAAAATATTCCTTAAGGGTTCAAATCAGATTCTGTACCATTTAAACAAATAAGTAGCGAGTTCTTATACATGACAATAGCATGTATTATTACATAACTTACACTAAAGATATGTATGATTTTATAATCCCTTTACATAATTATTTTCAGCAGCATCGTTTCCATCCAGCATCCCATCTTCATCCTGACAGTTAAACCAAATTAATCAGAGATGACAAACCACAGACCACACATGTGTAGCAGTACCATCTGCACAGAGTGTTGATAAAAGTTGAAAAAGAAAATGCCATTGATAATCAGTGTAAGGTTACCTCAATGCGTGGCTTTTTTGCATCTGATGAATCTTCATCCGCTGCTCTTCTGACTGTTTATGAATGAGAGGGTGCCAAATTACTCTCTCTCTCTCTCAAATTATTATTTGGAGTGGCTTAATATGAGTGTAGGAACATGGAGGCATAATCAAAAGAAATCACAAGGGTGAATATTCAACAAACCTTGGGTTTGTCCCTGCAACCCAAGTTCAATGGGCACGTTTCTGTCGATACTTGCTGATGTAGCTAGAGCAAAGAAAAACATAACACAATGTTGAAAAGCCTGAAGTAATTTAGGCAATTAGATAAGCAAGCATGCTTTTTTTGTTGCATTTTTTTGTTGCAACGCAAATATCGGCCGGCCGATATATCGGTCGATCCCTAGTTCAGAACTGCACAAATTTTGACTATAACAGCCCCTGAATGCATGCTGAGTTTTGTGGAATTAATGGATGTTCTGATTGCAGGCATTTAAACTGTAGGTAAACTGCAATGCAGCTCAATTTTACTCAAGTATAGGAACATTTGAATAATGACCTGTTCTGTATGCGATGCTGGCCCAAAGAATTAAAGATCTCAACCTGTGTACCAAAAATAAATACCACAAAAGAGCCCCAGAATAGAACACGTTTAGTATAAACAACATTTATTTGTTCAATATTTAAAGATGTATAAAGCAGTGTGTATTAAGTCTAAGGAACACAAATATTACAAAGGTACATTCAGGTTTATGTTACATCAAAAAATGTAGTGAGTTCCTAATAGCATAGCTTAAATTAGTTACCTAACTACCCTTATTACACTACAATTAGTAGCCTAATGTTTTCATAATTATTTTACAGAATCAGCTTTTCTAGCAGCGTTAGTGTCAACAGACAAAAAATACCTTGATTGTGACCTTCGGAAGCACAACACAGCAATGAAGAAATATGCATGTGAAATACATGAACGGCTAAGTGTACAACAGCATTTCTAAGTATATATCCTATGACTTACAAAATAAAGAGCTTATTTGAAGACAAAGTCAAAGGTCAGCTACAAAAGATTCTGCTACTTTCTCTGCATGTTCTCCTTATTGTATTTGCCATAATACAACACTGAATTGCTTGCTATTTGATGAAACCAGTACATGGTTAAGTGCACCTTATGACTTTTTCTATAGTTTTGGGATCCAATAGAAACAACAAATGTGTTGTAAACATGTCGTCATCAGGGTGTATCACGTCAAGAACTTAGCCTCTTTTCCAATAAAAATGTATTACATCAGTGTATTACAATATTACATGCACTGTATTCACCGAAACTAGGGGTCAATAGACATTAACATTGTTTTGTAAGATTGGGTAAAAGACCAAAAGTTAAGTGTTTAAAGGCCATCATTAAAGGAGAACTTGGGGCCCTATTGATAGATGTCTTTAAAGGTGCTCTAAGCGATGCCATACGTTTTTTAGGCTAAAACATTTTGTCACTTACTGCAAACATCACCTAACCATCCACTAGCTGTCTGTGTCCTGAATACACTGTAAAAAAATGCCATCTGTGGACAGCCCAGTCTCCAAAAACGGCAACAAAAACAACCTGGGCAAACCTAGCCCATAAAAACATAACAAACTGTTCCAGCAAATCACAGACGAGATGCATGTTTAGGAGAGTTTCAATTGCACGGGAGCAGCACTGGGAGGAGGGGGAGGAAGTAGCGAGCTAGCTCTCTGTTTTGTTTGAAAGACAACAGAAGTGACGTTACCCAGTATCACTTAGAGCACCTTTAATGTTTTGTAATATTTGGCAAAAGACCAAAAGCTAAGTGTTTAAAGGCCAGCATTAAAGGAGAACCTGGGGCCCTATTGATAGATGTCTTTAAGTACTTTCATTAGGGAGAAAAAGCAAAAACATGTTCAGCATTAAACTAGCTAGCCTGCTAATACCAGTAATGCGTTCTTGGGAGCTTCTGGCTATCATAGTAAACTTCTTTTCCCACTACTGACAAGGTTCATTACAACTGTCAGCCAACATGGACAGGATTCCTACAGATACACCTCTGCCTGTTAACCCCGGTAAAAGTAAATGTATAATATATATTAATCTTTTGAGTAAGCCCGAAGCCCCCATATTCGGTTTACGTTGTTGTCGTTTAGTACCTAAAGACATCCAACAAGAGGGCTCAGGTAGAAAATTGCAACATCCAATATCATACCACATTTCCATTCAGTCTTTCAAACTGTAGGTTCTAGGGCTTCAATAACATTGTGTTACCTCATAAAAAGACTGGGAATACAAAAATGTGTGAAAGTGTGATCATCTGTCAACCTGTGAAATTCACATCTTGGATGTCAAATCCTGTTTTTAAAATATATATTGAAACTCATCCAGCCGGCTGGATGACAAAATATAACCTAAATAAAATGTAACTTTTTGACAAGTGAGAGACATCATTGGGCAGTTAAAGGTGCCATGTGTAATGTCCGCCAAAAAATCAATTCATACTCCACATTCCATAAAAGATGGGGCAGTATACCTCCAGAAAGTGAGTTGGTCTATCCTAGAGTATCAACCGAGACACGTGTATTGCAGTTTGTCTGGCGGTTATGTTGCCCGCATACCGCCTCCCATGGCCGAAACTGGTATTATGACACCTGTCGGGCTGTGGCTAGTAATTTAGCATGCTAATTTAGGTTGATCTCTCTGCAGCACTATACCTTGTCATTTTTTTAATGACATCATCGCCGTTATTTCTTCTCATTCTTTTGATGCGTGTAGCTCATTTTTTGGATATTTTTACCTCAATTCTTACACATGGCACCTTTAAGGGTTTCTTTGTTAAGTCCATGGAGGTTGTGCTTTGTTGGGCACATCAGTCCAGTGTGACAACAGTTCACTTCAAGTTCCTTTCTGCAGGAGTCTGTTCTCAGGGTCATAGCGATGTCCAGACAACAGTCCTCTCATATGAGATCCAGAACAAAGTTATGGATGATGTCCACAGCTCTGGAGTCAAAGCCACAGATGTCCAGCATGCCTCGGTCGTCAGGGTCAGCCACCGAGAGACCCGTGGTCGTCAGTCCACACACAACTAACTTTGAATTGAGGCCCATTTTCTGGAGACGACAAAAAAAGTAGTTCAGTCAATGGTACACTGGAACATATTTCCGGTGTGATTATTGGACCAGACGCTTAGTGTGTGTGTGTGTGTGTGTGTGTGTGTGTGTGTGTGTGTGTGTGTATGTGTCCGCCAATCTAACTCAGGAAATACACTGTCTTTGAAAATTTCTAATTTATATCAGACAATAACAGGGAGGAATGAATTGGAGGACCTGTAGGCTTGGGTGTCAAGATCATTAAATCTTTTTCAGGTATAGAAAATATCTAGTCAGAGCAATGACACATCACCAGTTCAAATAACTCCATAAATTCTTACCATTCACAGCTATACATGGCAAATGATTAGTGAAGTGAACTCCACTACATAGGGACTTACCTGTCTGTACATTTTGAGTGCTTCTGCCGGGTTGGCCTTTCCAAACCAGGTCTCATTGTTGGTAAAGATGAGGAAGACGTCCACAGGCCTCTCACTCTCTGAGGCCCAGAGGATGGGCAGGGCACAGTCTGTGCTGCCATCAGGGATCTGAACACCCAACACAACTCTGGGTCAGTGGAATAATTTTACATCTACAGTATATTCTATACGTTGACCTGCAGCAAAGGAAGTTGACATTTCACTGTTAGGGTTACCCAAGGCACACAACCTGTACAAGAGCAACCTTTATCTTAAAAACTACATCACTACAAGACGTTTATTAAAGGCTTCATATAGCCTGGGTGTTCCCATGCTGCCTTGCGCGCGATTTGATTCACGCTGCTAAGGCAGCCTGGAGACCATGGAGCAAATTTTCGCCTGAGATAGGGAACCAATCACAGAACAGGGGGGAAAGCAAGACGATGATGAGCTATGCACAGACGCATTTGATAGACATCCGTGGCACCCAATAAACGGATCTGGGCATTTTTTTCAAATACGAGAAAATGAACGTTTGGTTCCCAGACCACGTCTCATTGAGAAGTGGTCGCGCTAGCCAGGCTAGGCTTCATACCCATCCTGTTACACTATGGTCTGAGAGAAAGTGGAATAGAACATTATGTCCAATATTCCAATATATGGTTGAATGTTCTGCATTATGTCCAATATTCCAATATGTGGTATAATGTTCTGCATTTCTCATTAGTGGGTCACTTTGATACTAAAAGTATGATTGTATGTAATGACTGTATGATATCTGTACTGTCCCTGTGTATATCTTTGTGTGACTATGTATTTAGAGATAAGCGGGAATATTATGACTTTGCAGTGTTTCACTGTTCTGCATGGCTGCATCAGTAGCTATCTGCTCCGGATTGCCAGGTTGCCACTAATCAGAGTGTGATTCAGCGTAGTCCACGTGAAATGGGATGACTAACGGCATCTCCCGTCAGCCTGGAAGGATACTTAAACCCTAACTTGTCTAGTTAGAGCAGCTGATGGATCTTTAGGTGAAGTCATGCTGTCTCTCCTTTGATGCGCATCATTGTAAATAAACTCTGTTCCTGATTTTTCATACTATTGGTCTGACTGGGTCTCTATTAAATCTATGGTATCAAAATTACCATCAGGTCAAAATGAGAAATATGTCCAGAAGCAGACTTGGTAATCAGCAAATGTTTAAGCACACTCTTGGTGTAGGCCTATGTCAAATATTACTCCGCTTTAACCCTCTCTGGTATGACTTTAGCAAAAGCCAGAATGTTAAACTAAACTAGCTTACGGAAGCTAGCAGGCTAACGGTAGACAGGCGGCACATACTGTATATCAGACCAGACGCCATCAACGGTTACAACAATGCTATAATCAGATAGTACAGTGTTTATTTCGACAAATTTTGACAAATCCAAGCAAAAAAAAGTGAAAAAAAAAAAAAAAAAAAAAAAAAAAAAAAACACATTTCAACAGATTCGGCAGCCATTACCGTTGTCATCTTTGTTTACTTTTCACAGCTGTTTCTGATGTTGCGGCAAAGGATTATGGGTAGTAGGGAGCATGGAGGATGCATCGATGCAGCCTTCAAAAACTACTGTTATTCGGGTAATTCTAAGATATCTTAAAAGGCAGCAGTTTTTTCCATTTTGAACAGAGCCACTCCTCCGAAATGGAAAAGCTGCTATGCTACAGGAATTCGGAGATAAGTATAAGTATACTCTTTTGATCCCGTGATGGAAATTTGGTCTCTGCATTTATCCCAATCCGTGAATAAGTGAAACACACACAGCACACAGTGTACACACAGTGAGGTGAAGCACACACTAACCCGGAGCAGTGAGCTGCCTGCTACAATGGCGCTCAGGGAGCAGTGAGGGGTTAGGTGCCTTGCTCAAGGGCACTTCAGCTGTGGATATGGGCATGAGAGAGCAGTGCTCAAACACTTCCCCCGCCCACATTTTTCCTACTGGGTCAGGGATCAAACCGGCAACCCTTCGGTTACAAGCCCGAAGCCCTAACCAGTAGGTCACGGCTGCCTCACACAGATCTCTTTCTACGGACTGCTGTCTGTGCATTCCCTCTATATTGTATCAGAGTTATGTTCATACTTTGTAGCAAAAGACGCATATTTAGTTTGTTTGTCGCTTCTCAACTGTAAGGGGACCCCGAGAGCTAATCTTCTTTAGTGCTTATTTAACATTAGGGCATCAAGTCAAGCAACATTTTTAAAATCACATGTTTGTACCTTCACCAGTTCTGCTGTAACTTGCATAACAGACATCTCAGCAGAGAGGTGGATTGGGGTGACATTTCCCTCAGAGAACACCAGCACCTGAGCATCCTTCTCCGTCTGCGTAATGACCTTGAACAAAAAGTATGACTTGCATCACAACCCCTGAAATTACAGCCATACTTTCAAGAATTACAAAACATTTGATCAACTGTTGTTTTTAATTACATTCTGAGAAGCAGCAGCTGGTTTGTTAAGAAAACAGACACATTGTCAAGCCATTATATGTTCTTAGCATTTGAGAGAGTTAAAGCATTCAAGACACTGAAATTCTTCATCGCTCTCAACATACATTCGCAGCCAGTGATACCACAATGTAGCCATCTGAAAAATGTATACCAGAGCCATGGGTTGCTAGGAGAACCCGGGCTTTGTGAATGCTCACCATGCTCATGACGGCAGCTGCCGTGGCAGCACTGATGGAGCTCCCCAGCGCAGTGCTGCTCAGCGAAGCACTCACGTCCACACTGACCACAAACATCTTACCTGTGGCCTCCACATTCTGTGTGTGTGTGGGGGGCGTTAACAGGAGACAGATGTTTGTAAACAGTCATTCTTAACTGACGACAGAACACATTCTCATTTCAGGGTAAAACACATGTTTTAGTTTTGGATATATAGTTGGAACACAGCTTAAAATAAGCTAACTAAACCTCTGCAGGTCATTCAAACTGTTTCAAATATGCATGTTAAAAGACATTTGTGCAGTGACTCTAGGTTGTATTTTTATATGACTGAACCACATTGTATTTATACTAGGTAGTGTCATACATCCCAAGTTAACAAGATAGAGAGGATTATTTCACACGTAAAATGCAAATCCACTTATCCAAACTGACAACCAACCCCATATGGTGTCCCTCCTTCCACACATGCTAATGATGCACATGGTAACAGCCACTACCGAATGAGAGCCAATGACAGACAACTGAGATCTCATGACACATTACAAATCCTATATCCCCTATTCACAGATACACTGACACTATTATCATTTATGGCTTAAGTTATACCCTCAGAGGCATCTTGATATCAATAGTTGTAAATATGTGCTGTGTTTACATGTTCCAGAAATCAGACTGACCTTAAAGCACTGGAAAAAGGCAAAGTCCAGAGCTTGGATGATGTGTGCATCTGGCTCCCATTTCAGTTTACTTCTGTTGCCGTGGCCCCTCTTGTAGTTCTCTGTTGCCAGCAAGATGCTGAATGGATGCAACTTTGACTGAAAGACGTTGGAATTTAAAATCAATGATGCAAGCTAAATTACACAGAGATCAGGTACATCAGTTTACTGGAAAAAAGGTCACTTCATATTTCATACTGAAATTAGTACAGTTAATGATTTTCAAATCACATATTACTTTCTTCAAGTAGCTTTTCTATTTGAAAAGAATGACTCTAAACTAAATTCTAGGTAATCAATGTGCAGCCGTTACCTTTTTCAGAGCAGTGTCATTCTGAATCCTCTCACAAACAGCTGCAACATCAGCACTTCCTGGGGCAAAAACCTTGTCAGCAGTCATCTTGCCCAAATGTCGGAGCAATGCAGCCAGTGGCATGTCTTTTAAGAAAGCTCTCCATACCTACAACCAAGCAAGACTGTATGTATTTGTCAAGACAACTGAGAAAGTACATCATACCAGATTATCCTTTACACATATAAATGTACTTCTTATGCTGCCTCTAAAAATGACCATTAGACCAAACTATAATATACTTTAGTTTGATTTTAAACTCATATTGTTGAAAGAATTATGGGACCTATGGTCACATGAAAATCTAAGGCAGACTGTAATACCACTGTAACAAATACCATATACCATATACAATTTATACCATACACAATTTAAACTTTCAATTGTATGCCGTGCAGTAAGAGCCGGTCCAAGTAACTACAAAACACTACAATTCAGTTCCCAAACACACAGATCAGCCATAGATCATTCAAGTGGCAGACCTCTTTGGACTTGAGATGATTTGTGAGGATTTGTTCCCTCTCCAGCCTGTGCTCATCAATCAGATGGATCACCTCCATCTCGTCATTCGAGTGCTTGGTCTTCTCCACGGCCTCTAGGTATGTCAGGACTTTGACAACATCCTCAGAGTTTTCTTTGTCAGCGTACGCAACCTGAACCTCTTTCCACCCTTTAGTTATGTACTTATTAATCAGTGCAATAGCTGTAAAATACAATATTATTTGCACTATGAAGAAGATTTGTTATTGATTTTTGTTATGAACACATACATTCATTTCAACCTCTATTTTACCACACACTTGTAATGGCAGTCATCATTTCACATGTGTGGATGATCCCTAAATCGTTAATCTATTTTCAATTCAAAGTCAGGATACTTTTTCATAAAACACCAACAATTCTTGCTCATCTACTCACCTTCATTGGCTGGCTTCATATGTGAAAGTCTAAGAAGGTCCTGGTGTGACCAGCCTGCCCTGTGTTTGCACTTGGTCACAGCCTGAGCAAGAACTATGGGGTCCTGGCTGTTGTACCAATCAGCAACAGCTTTGCGCAGGCCGCGACCCCACATACCACACTTCATTCCGTCCTTCAATTCCTTCTTAAATTGAATAAATGCAAACAACTGGCTTGGGAGGTGACATAGGTCCTTCAAGGCCCGAAATGCCGCCTGCTTGGTCTTTGAATCCGAATGCTGTGAACAGACGGCCAAGGCAAACAGTGCAGGGTTCGAGCGGACGGCTCGTCCATCCTGTCCAAACCTGCGGATTTCCTCCACCACATCGCAGCCTTTGCCATTCTCCAAGAGCTGGATCAAGGTCAACACGCTTTCCATGCCGAGTGATGGCTCCTTGGTGTTGTAAGTAGGTCCTTCTGACCCATAACACAGAAACCGGCGAAGACGGCAAAGGTCCATAGCACCCATGAGAGGGTCATCGACGGCCCCAGGCTGACCTCCTTCAGTAGTGCACTCCGTAGAATCCATGAATCTGCAAACTGCAGAAACAACATGACAGAAATATGTCTGCATCAATAGGTAACTGAGCCTGTCATCATAGTTGTGTCTGTCATGTCCAAAACCATGGCAATTTCTTAAATTCACTGGTCATAGAATACAATTGAGCTGGAGCACTCCAAAGAAGTACCAACTTGCATCGAAACGGTTTGCCACATAGTTAACTTAAGCCAAGTCAAACAGACAGTGTTACAGCTTCACAGATTGCAATAATATTCTGAACCATGGCCAAAATAAGGCTAACGGTCTTAACACTATAGATACGCCTGGGACCGCCAACGAGTGAAGATACCTGTTGGAGTAGTGATGGATGCTACTGACCAAATTGCAGTATTTGCAGTTGTAATTGCAGTTGTTGTCCAGCCATATCGTGGCTAACGTTAAAGTTAGCATTAAACTCCAACCAGCTGACATGGCTGGCATGCATTACTCTGATAGCTACGCTAACAAGCTAAAGCGATTAAATGCCTCCATCAGCTGAATCCAAAGCGTTGAATTATTATACAATGGACAGTATATAGTCTGAACACCATCTTATATTAGTTAAATTAACAGTCTTTCGAGATGGTGAAATGTCAGCGTCATAATTTGTAAGCCACGGGACAACAACTACAATACCAGCGAGCTAGATATACTAACGTTAGGCTGCTACCATGGGGATGGATGCAGCGACCTCCCATCCTCAGTCCAGCCATAACTTTAACGTTAGTTTTTCATTCTGATCAGTTCATTTCAGATACGCAATGCTGAAGTGATTCTTCAGAAATGTCAATGCAGTAGATCGCGACAGAGAACCGAAAACTGCATTAGCTTATGTTAAACTACAGATTTAACCATATCGGCAGCTCGAGATGTATTTAGCTTGAAGCTAGCTGGCTAGCGAGTGTGAATGCTTGTGCAGTAGACTGGTTGAGTCAGACATTCCTTGCAGTCTAGGATGCTGACTATTAAACCAGTTAACTGTAACTTTACACGTCCCTGAGTAGTAGCACTACACATTTTGCAGTACTTACCACAATGCGTAGATTCAAATACTTAGTTAGCCTCAGCCTCACGTCCAAAAAAGGCCTTCCTCCCTCCCTAGGATCCGTTTGTTGGACCGTGACAAGCAAGATGTGGCCGAAGTGGTTGCTGGGAGAGACAGCTGTGTTTTCCTCTCTCACCACGGTGGTCACTGGTCAGGGCTACGGGTTCAATCAGGTTCGACCATAGACTATATAGAACTCTATATAATACAGTCTATGGGTTCGACATGTTAGACGCCTCGTACTACATTTTTCGATACAATGAATGGAAAACGTGTTTCTAAGGTAACTAATGCACGCTCACTTGAAATGTGGCTGGTCAAAATGAGGTCAACAGGGCAATCAATGTTCGGAGTTGGCCGCCAGGTAGCCTAAAGTAGGCTTAGGTCTAATTAAACGCTCTATTCAGGTTTTTAAGAGATTGGCTGGCAATTTAAATGTAAATATCTCTACTCTGTTACTAATAATATAACTTAAAATAATATAAACTGAAAATAATTGCCTGTTAAATACAGTTGGCTACCTCCAACTCTCAATATCTCGTGCTCGTCCAGGAGCCTAGGCCCTGCCTATCCTGACTGTTCGTTTATAAAGTAGGCCTAGCCTAGCCAGCCATGTGCAGTGTTTGAGAGGTGGACGGGACGAGCCTAGCCTACACAATTCCTTTACGTAAGTAGATACACCTTGTCAAATATTAGGCCTACTCCAAGTTGCTAAGTCAGAATTGTACTTGACTTAAAGTACAGAAGTACTTGCTTTTTAAAAATACAAGTATTCAGAAGTAGGGCTACAATTATTTTTCCTTTTTTAATGTATTTGTAATGATAGGGTAATGTTTATTTGGCCATTAGCTACATCCTTTCATAGGACCAGATCTAGTTCCTTACAACAATATTTTACCTATTTTTTTATAGCTTTGCAACTCAAATAGATGCAATAATATAATTCACAAATCTAAAACATTTTAATTGCCGAATAGGCCCTACTTATCGTTTAATGATGTAGGCTAGGTGAAAGATCTAGCTATGTTGTGAATGTCAGGTGATTGTCTTATTTCATTCCAATTTCACAACGGATCATGGAGGATAGCCTGGTTAACACCAGACCATTTCTCAAATCTCAATTGCTAACAGGTTCGTCTAGGGTCTCCCAGGTTACATGGAGGATGTTCTGATGAAGAATCTGTTGTCAACGTCAAAATCAAAGTGAACTTTATTGTCAGTCTACCATGCAACAAGCTGTTGCACAGTGGACAGAAATTATGTTTCTCAACCTTTGAAGAATCTGTTGTCACCATCATTACCTCAGCCAATTCAGCCAAGATGAACTTCGTGATGGTCTATCACATTATTGAATTTAAAGAATCAAATGTGGTTAAAAGTAACAAGTAGGAATGCTCATATTTCAATAGTGTAGTCAAAAGTACAATATTTGTCTTTCAAGCATTGTGGAGTAAAAGTCACAAGTTTCCAAAAATATTAATACTCAAGTATAGTACAGATACTCAAAAATCATGTGCAAGTACAGTAATCAAATAAATGTACTTAGTTACTGTCCACCCCTTGTTACATGCATGTTGTTGGAACCAACTGTAGTGTTATTGATTTTTCCAAATGGAAACAAGACAGTGAGATCATGGCTGGTGTGAAGATGCTGACTACATCTTCCCTGTTTTAGGACACTGTTTTTAATTCAATGCACTTTTGCACATGTTCTTGTCTGCATGTTAGCTGACTAACTGTCTGCAGGTGTTTGTGTAAATTTGTTAATTGGGCGACACCCACTCTGGTGCCTTACAAAAGGTCCAGGATTTTGGTGTGTGGAGGCAGACTGATGTAGATGTGCAAATTGTATATGTAACAGCCATTTTAAAACAGTTTGTTAAAAAAAAGACTGTTTTCTACAAACATAGCTGGACAGTGTTTAATCTTTTAAAAATGCAAGATGAAGGTCCATATTTTTCACAGCTGGCTCATGTAGTCATAGCCCTACTGTTCATTTAAAATGGTTTAATTAGGCACATCATCCTCCTGTGGGGGCACCAGCCTCCCCTTATTTGGCCCAACATTGGAGAATGTACAGTTGCCAGACGCCTGAACAGTAGTAGGAAAGGTGGCGAGGTACCAAAAGAGCCACTAGATGGCCCAACTAGCCTGGGTTTAGACGACAACCTTGGCTCCAAATCTTTCCTTGTGTGAGAGAAACTTGTTGGTTGGGCTGTCTTTGAAAGTTGCATGCATTCAAGCCAATTTGTTCACAGGCATTACATTTATATATATACCGGTAGGCTACATATAAATATCATGTGTGTAAACTGACAGGAATGAACATTGAACGCATACTCAAACAAGACAGAATAGACACAATTAATAAAACAGATCAAACACTTTCAGTCAATAAAATAGAGATCAATGCAGACCATCTGTACATTGCAATAAAAACACTGTCATGTTCGACATGCCAGAGATGTCAGTTGTTTAGTGGAAGCTGTGCAGCTGCTGTACTATCCATAAGGGTCATGATTATGCTCTTGGGAACAAGCATGACTTTCTCTCAACACATGCTTGTCAAATTAAATATGACTGACATAATAATAGCACTGGGGAGTGTATCTCTTAATTTCTTTGTGGCAACTGACACTACCATGGCACATTGTCTCTCACTCAATGCAGAATTCTCCTGCGATTCTTTTTGGTTCTTGTGCATGCTGTGGTGCGTAGGTCTTTGTAAAAGTCTGACTGGATGAAACGAGGGTAATTGCCACTCTCCATTAAGTGATATACTTTCCTCTGTGCCACAACAAAACAAGAGGTGATAGGATGCTGGAGGCTCTGTGTGATGCAGTCTCTTGTGAAAATCCAAATTAATCTGAAATGAGAACATATGTTTTATATTCCACTAGGTTGTGGTTGTGTTGAGGCTTGAAGTTTTACATCATGCAAATTGAAACCCAGAAATAGTGTCCACAAATGAGGACCAGTATGGAAGATCTGATGTGGACCAAAGGGTTATTACATTTTTGACATTATTTGTTTTTGAAGTAGAAAGGTGATTAAACAAGACTACATTGTGTATCAAAATACAGTATCCAAATTATGATTAGGTTTCATTACAGGAATAGCTCTGGAAGGGTTAGTAGCCTACATTTTATCAAATGTGAATATGCCACCTGACCTGTATCTTCTAAGATCAGTTGCAAACAAGACAGAAACAACTTAAGGATTGTGTGGGCTTAAAGTTGCTTTTGCCAAAGTCAATTAAGTGTGTTCCTCTTACTGTCATTTGTCTGTGTGTGCTAAAAATAACTCTATAACAAATAAGGTGTACACAAGGATCTTGATTCTCAGCAAAGATGGGAGGGGTATTATTCGATTGGCTATTGAACTAAAAAATCAGCAACCTTTTGCAGATTGTGGACTGTACCATATATATTTCTAGTATTAACACTCAAATAACAAAATTGTTTCACAGTTGTCAAAATAAGGATAAGCTTTGTTGTATGTTTACCTACGTTACCCAGTTTGCGAAACCAGTTTTTATTTCTTATGCCCTTAATTTCTAGGTATAGGTTCGACTGTAGGTATTGCCTAATGTTTCATCGCAGTATGATATGCTGACTCTGAAAAAACAACTACACAATTTAAAGGTGGCATATTGAAGATTGAAAATGATTAGTTGATCATTTTGAGTTATTTTGTACACCTAGTCATATAGACATTTTCTTATAAAATGTCAAAGCAAATCTGAGATGGAAAGAAATTGATAATATAATGACCCTGAAGTTAGACAGATTCACTTTTCAAGTAAAATGTCTTTTTAAAAGATGGTAAATTTGCTTGCCATTTTGTGTTGCATTCTGCATACCTGTTTTGGAGAGTCCGTTTTGATGAATTGTTCATACATGTCAATAGCTGTGGAAGCCAGTATTTGTTTTGTTTTGCGTTTCAATTCTTCACAGTACTCTGACTTCAGAAATGCTTTGAATGCCATTTGTCCATCTGCAATAGGAGGCAAGCAATTAAGTGAACACCACTGCTAAGCTAAAGAAGTTTTCAAATGTTTACTAAATCATTTTTTGTATCCTTACTCTGGTCAGTCAAAAGGCACTCAAAAGATTTAGTCCAGAGGTCCACATCAGCAGCAGTTGGCCTGTTCAATAAAGATGAGACAAATGAAGTGAGCAGAAAGTACAGAAAAGTTTAACAAAGAAATCAAGTTGAATAGACTTAATCATTTAAAGGCAATTTGTAGCACATACCCTTTGGGTTTCTTTTGTATTGTATTTTTTGTCAGACTTTGTAGGTGGATATGAATTCGGGGTTTCCATGATTTTTGTCTGACATATAGAACATACAAATCACTGTTTGTCCAGACATTTTCATAACAACTATAGGCTAAATGATATGCATATGTATAAAAACGGAAATATTCTTACATCATTTGTCCATAGCCTGGATAAAACACTGAAGTTGTATCATCTTCAAACTGCACAAGGTCCATTTTTCAAACCCCTGTACAAAATCACAGCATCTCAGGAGTATTAGTGCACTGAGTGTTAACCTTTGCTTTGAAGTTGCAAGTCTTTATCCCCAGAGACCTGATGCCTCACAAGAGTAAGTTGATGGGCCACTTTCAGCATAGAAACGCTGTGTGACGAAATCAGTCATGCTCCAATAGAGATTAGAGGCATACCATTCACCATACAATGGAGGGCCTTTATCGTTGGTTAAATATAGCCTTGCCTGCCCTAACTCGTGTTAGGCTGTCTTTAGACTTTTTTAATGCTTAACTGACGTGGTGTTGCTAGAGGTAGACACATTGCACAACATGTTGCAGAACATGCCAGATTATAGATATTTTTCACTGAAAATAATTTCAGTTGATTAGGGAGACCATAAATGTTCTTTGAGTCCATCTCAATGGAGGTTGTCATGCTTAGCATACACAGTGCATATTGCAGTTTGATGACAACCACTATTTCATATATACCTTTTGGAAGCACAACAACATACAATAATAGTTTCTGTCCACTCAAAGACCCCTTAAAACCTAAAAAAAGGTTTTGGTGATGTTCTGACTTGATGGTAGTCATTGCTGGGAGTAGGAAGTAGACATTTCATTTTGTCCACGCCCTTATCATCGTTGTTAAGGACATCAAAGATCCTTGATTACTAGCAAGCAAAGATTCTAGAACAGAGCTCTGTTCTAGAATCTTTGCTAGCAAGATAGAGCAACGTAATTCGTTACTATGGGAGCAAAACGGGACAGTTCCGGTCTGTATAAGTGGGAGGAGTGTCACCTTACGTCACTAAATAAACTTTCTCTCAATAAGCAATAAGAACAGGTAAACATAATTGTGTTCATAGTATCATTGTCTATAATCATGTATGATACCAATGAATCATTCTTTAGACATGATATAAATAATTTAATTAGTCATGTGAACCAAGCTAGCTAGCTAGCTAACGCTAGCTTAAAACGCCATACAAGTGGATGGGAGTAGCTATGGCAATACAAATATGCGCTAACAAGTGACTAGTAGTTGAAGGACTTCGCTTAAACTTAATATACTGTTCCAAATTCGCTTGAGTATAAACTATCCACTTTAACTAATGTCAGTAATGTTTTTCAGCTAGTTGTCATTTCAAAGAAATTACACTTCTCCGTTTAAAATGTTACCTTAGCTAAGAGGCTAGCTAGCAAGCTAACAACCGGACAGTAACTGGCAGCAGCATGGTCTAATATTAAGTTATTTTATTACAAATCCGAACACTAAAAAATTACACTTTTAGGCTTGAAATGATCCCAAACACTTACAGATTATGACAACATTTTCCAAAAAACCCTCAACAAATCCAGAAAGACATAATGACCAATTTATTGGTAAAATTCCACAAGTCTCCAATGACATTAGTGCAGCGAGGGTTTACTCTGGTCTGCATGAAGGGGGATCTCCCCCCCCCTTGCAATAATCGAACGCGGAAACGTTTACGCCTCTCGCTCCGCTTTAACCCTCTCTGAGGACATGGCCTCTAAAAATATAGTCCCATAAGATAAAAATAGAAAACCACATAAAAATGCTGAGAATGCATTGCGCTGTGTCTGTGAGAGAGAGCAAAACAAGTGACTAACTGCCTGTTTATTTGTATCTCTCATGCAAGCATTGTGTTAACACGTCTGTAATCAGCCTGTCACTTTGACTTGGCAGTGACATTGTCTCAGTTCTGAAGTGACACGCCCGACATGGAGAGACTGTAGCCTATTAAAAGACATATCCTCAATGGAAGAAACTGCAATACATTTCAATTATGTATTGACCAAATGGCTTCTTGTATTGTTTTGTGTATACAGCTAAGCAGTTTACTTTCAAGTTTATCATTCAATAGTTTAATTTTTGATGTAGTTGCTGAACTAGTTTTAAAAATCTAATGGTTGCATTCCATTTTTCATTGTCTGGTGGTCTGGTTGTTTGCCATTCACAGGAAGCAAGAACAGTTTCATCAAATGTGTGAATTGGATTGGAACTCTTACATTTCTGCTTTTAGCTTTTCAAAAAAGTGTTATTTCCTTCTTTGACCCATTTCATACAATCCCACCAGGGGTGTGCGTTTTATAAAAGTAACCTCCATCGTTCCACCACTGAATGAATGTAAATTTTAAATAAGTGAAATACTCAGTTGGAGGGTGTTCAGGTACAGTATGAATATAGAGGGTCAATCTAGTCAAACTAATGCAATTGAAACGTTGACAACCGCAAAATATCCATAAACGACACTGCAACGACTACTTTTGACCTGTTGTTCCAATACCAAACTTTCCGCCCATGTTTACAATTGAGCGTTGGAACTACTCTTTCTACCGAATCCACCGAATCCAAGAACAGTTCTACTCTTAAGGTTGTGACAGGAGTTAGCCAACTACCCTTTCTAGAAACATACACCAGTCTAGTACTGTGGTCTCTGACCTGGATCAGGCGAGGTTGTGCTTGTTTTGCAGTTTGCTGGGCCTAAATACCGTAATTTCCCAACTATTAGCCGCGGCTTATACACTGATTTTGCAAATTTTCTTCAGCTATGAGGTTAATACACGGGGGCAGTTAATATGGTATTAATATGGTTTCGTTTCTTTTAACTGGCATAAAACATTGTCCTGTGTAGGGTTGGGTATTGTTTGGGTTTTATCCGATACCGGTGCTAAATCGATACTTTTAAAACGGTGCCGGTGCCAAAACGGTGCCTGAACCTGTACTTTGTTTTTAAAATGTTTTAAATTAAAATGGTCTAAAGCATGAATTGTTTTTTTTTTTTATTGTTAAGACAAATTTGAACATGAAATTGAACTGTTATATTCAATTTACTATCAATATCTCATTGCTCCTACGAATAATACCTTTTAAATGTTAAAACAGCATGCGTCACACAATGGTAAGCTCTGCTTTCAAGTTTACCCAGTGTAGGCGGTTTGCCATAGCATGGACAACGGCATTTGCAAGCAAGCTAATCTAACAGGGACTCTACTTTTCAGTTAATTCAGTGTGTTCCCAAATGCTTCAAGAAATTTCATGTCTTAACACATAACACGCAATAGCTTTGAACATGTTAGGCTACATGTCGGTGTTGAAGTGTTTAGATTCCCAATACTAGCCTAGTAGGCATTTTAACAGCAACTATGGCTATGCGCTAACACCAGTCAGCTGAGTTTAATTAGCTAGCGATAAAGTATGTCAGCGACATCAGGTATGTAACCTACATATTTATGTTTTTGCCAGCTAACTTTTAACATGATCTTCATATTCATTGTGATATAATGGCTATATGGGCCTCATGCACATGAAAGATTAATATCTTGCCATTATGTTGTTTAGAACACACCTTGTAATAAAGTTTTCACCTTACAACTTTGATAATATTTCAAATAAATGCCAGTTAGCGCATTAGCAAGATATGTAACATAGGCTACTGTTGTTGTTTCATAGCCTTTTTGTTTGTGTGTAGTTAGGCCCAATGCTAGATTTTGACAGGAGCTTGTGATATCGCTTTAAAGTAAGCTAGGCCTACTTGGGCTCACGCAAGCTGTCAAACACTGTCCACTCGCCTATGTGGTGCACCCCTCTGGTTTATACATCCAGTGTTTATGTTGGGTAACTGTATCTGGATGTGTTGCTATCAGAGCAAGACGTTAGAGATGGCGCATGACATGCAGTGATGCCTATAAAAAAAATACCCGGTAATAATAATAAAAAAAAAACGCTATTTAAGCACCGAAATGAGACACCGAAATCCACGTTGTTATTCGATGCAGTTACCCCTGATTCCTCTTCATGTACAAATCTATCTGACCGTCTTACATAAATGTTTACAATTTGTGTTGTTTCTTCCTTACAGGTTCTTCTCTACAGACCATATCACTGAATGGGCAGTACAGGAATCAACCTGAGTAAAAATGTAAGTGAAATGAACAGAAAACAAGTGGCGGGAGTTTTAGTGGGATTCAGAAAAACCCAACAAACGCATGTACAAAATTTATTATCTTTATCTGTGCTTATGTACAATACAGTCATAAGTTAAAATGTTACACATTCACATCATATACATATAAATAAATTAATATCCCTTAAATGTATACCATCACACCGGTGTGATGGGAATGTTGGAAAATGAACGTTCTAAAAAATATCTGGGTTCATTGAATTCCACATAGAATTTTAGAACCTTGAATTGTTGCGGAACGGAATCTTATGTTAGAATGTTCAAAAACCCACACCTTTAACCCTTAAAGGTGTAGGTTTTTGAACATTCTAAGTTCCGCAACAATTGAAGGTTCTAAAATTCTATGTTGAATTCAATGAACCCAGATATTCTTTCGAATGTTAATTTCCCAACATTCCCGTCACACCGGTGTGACGGTACTCCTTTAAGGGTTAAGGGTTATGATAAAAGTATGTACAGTAGTACAACATTTGTACAATATCATAATCTTGCCTAAAGGCACATTTTATGTTTCATAATGGAGTTATCAATCTCAAAATGACAATAACTTCAGAAATGTGTTGCATAGCCAAATGTGTATTGAGTTCTGATGTCACCTGCTGGAAGAGCAAAAGGCTTTTTGTTTATCTGTGAAACTGACACAGTATCCTGTCTAAAGTTCCCCTAAGATTTTGCACACAAAGTCCCATGCGCCCACAACCACTCTGCAGACTGTGCTATGGTGACTGAGTCAGCTCTGAAAAAGTGTACGCACACATCTGATTCACAGATCAGCAGATAGCCGGGTAAAAGTGTTTCTAACAGCAGTTCCCACTCTACTGTGCATACTTCCTTCAGTCTGTTCCATCTTCAACCGCAAAAAAGAATATTAAGAAAATAATCCTTCTTTTTTGGCATCTCTGGGGTTTCTGGTAAGTCCACATAGTGCTCTGTGTAGAAGCCATCGTCCAATTACTTGAGGCAGGACACATGTCCTCAGCTTGACCAGGCCTCAGGCTGAGGCAATCAGAGAGTTGTAAATGTCAGAGCGCAGAAACCTGGGGTAGGAGTCCTTCTCCATGAGCCTGTACACAATCTTCTGGGCCTCATCGAAACAGGATATGTTGGGGGTCCTCACATTTTCCCTGATGTGGTCTCTGGTCTGATGGTCAATGTTAATCTGGAAGGAAATATAAAATAAGTTGAAGTACCGGTGTGGTAAAAGCATTGATAGAAATAACACATTGTGTTTGTATAAATGTGTGTATAAGTTATTTTGTTGTTTAATAGCAGTACTGTACCTCTTTGGGAGCATTAGCTTCAATGTAACACTCAAATATCTTCTTGGCCTTGGATATGAGACGGGAACTCCTGATTTTCTTGTATTCCTCACAGATCAACCAAAACTCAATGTTCTCATAGCTGAACTCTAACTTGAGGAAAGCCTGGAAAGCTGCCATTCCATCTGAGATTCCAAAACAGTTAAAAATTAGCTACAAGTGATCTGACCTTTTCTCATGGGAAGCGTGAATGAGTTCTGTTAGTCACCTATGCTGTAAGAGGCTCTTTCTTTATTCAATTCTTTACATGGCAATCAGAATTTGGCTTTGGTATTGTGTTAAAATGAGAATATATAAGCAAAATAGGAAATACGTGAAAATGTTACATACATTTAGATGTCAGCAGATTCTCGAGCGATTGAGACCAAAGTTGAGTTTCACCAGGTTGAAGTCTGTTGGCAGAGGTAATTGTACACATGTAAAAAGCAGAGCCTTGATGTACTTCCATCAACATTTCAAGCAACAGGATAATGCATGTAAATGTAGTGCTTCAGTTTTCGTTGTACTCACTTTCCTCTGCAGTTTAGTTGTTTCTTGAAGTCCTTGTTTCTGAGGAGAAAGACATACAAATTAGAAAGGGAATAAATTCAAAAATGTTATTCAAATCATTGAGTAACAGCAGGCTCCTCATCTGTCTAAAGAACTCACTTGTTCTGTCCCCGCATCTCAAGTCGTTTCATGGTTCTTCTGCTATCCTGTTCGATCGATGGGATTATCAACCAGGGCATTTTACGCGCTCTTTAGTACTCGGCTCACAGCACATGTGCAATCTGTGTTCAACTGTTTGTTGTCACCCATGAGTGCTTTTATATAGGCTTGTAGACAAACCGTTGCTATGACCTGGATTAGGCATCACCTCTCTGTCACTAAAACCGCAGCGAAAAGAGGAAGGCGTCAGTGGCTGACGCACGTGCTATAGCTGAAACTGGCGCAAAGCGGCCTGACTCTAAGCCTGCGTCTGTCATGATGTGTTTACAGTTTTAACCTCGGATGCAAATATGACTGGAAAGTTTTGAGTGTGATAAGCAAATGCCGACTTTACATATGTGACTGTTGAATGAGGCAAGGCTTTGTCTTGGACTTTGATGAGATAAAAGCAGGACTATGACATCTCTGCTTGAGACCATATAGCACTAATGTGGTGATGGAAAGTTTTCCATGGACTATGTATTCACCTGTCAGTATTCACCACCATCTGACCTGGAAATGGTAACAAGTAATTTTGCAGACACCCACATACAGTAGTACATCTGTGACAACCAAAACATCATACATTTGAAAGATGGAGCAGATCCCATTATGACCACCCTGTAACCCTTTACATTGAGGGGATAAAGCACAGTATATGAACCTTTATGTTTCTATTAAGGAGTCAAGTGTGGAATGGATGATACCCATTACAGGTCATGTCACGAGAGGAGGAAGAGAGATGTGTGCTGAACATTTTGTCCCACATACTGTAGATACCCAAAGCCTCTCTCACCACACACTCTCACTTCTCCATTTGCAGGCTCTTACTGTCTCAGGTCGGGCTGTGAGTCTGGAGACTGTAAGGCTGAGGCCATATGCAGGGATCGTGCAACTGGCTTCTATCAGTGTCGGATCCCTCTTGAGCATCAGCTGAATGAAAGCATGGAATGTGGGTGTCACAGGGTCAGAGATCTGTGGTTGCATGCAGCAGGGTTCTGCCAGAGGCTGTGTGTGTAGGGATGATGAAACGAATAACTAAACAGTGTTTTTGACAGCGCACAATTGAAATGAACATGACAACTGCTATGCATGGATCTACTGAACTACTGAATCTCATCTCGCTGCTCTAGCTGAAACTCACTGACACTGTATAATTAATATCCTGTTTAAGCCTCAAGTTGGGAGTTGGGTTTTGGCTGTTCTCATGAGAGATATTTTGTGGACAGATAGTTATGTGCTATGCTTCACTATTTATTTACTGTTTTTTATTTCACATTTTTCCTCTTAATTGGATGCTGGACATACCAAAGTTAGATGAGAGTCTAATGTCAAACAGCAGCCCCCAAAGCACATGATACCACTATCCAAATCTCAAGGCATCACAATCAGAGGCATACACTACCCTCCATTTTATAGCAGGAGTTTTGATTTCCAAGCTTCCAACATTGTTTTTTGTCATTTCTGAAAAATAAAAACAGTGCAGCCTGGAACCTTAGATATAAACGTCCACTACACATCTCATCAGGTGTGGCTGCTTGTGCTATACTGAGCCAACTCCAAGTGCTTTACCACATGACCAGACGATGCTTCCAAATGCACAGGTCACATGAGAATACTTTCTCTAGAGAAAGGTCACACAGGTTTTGAATATCACGGCTTCCCCAGACATGGTTTACTGAAGTAAGTCAGATGATTGGAAATTTGCTGGGTGTGATACCTGTTCACTTCTGCTTGAATCCATTGCGTTGGTGAATGTGATGTTTGTGGAAGTTCAGTTCAGTGTGTGTGTGTGTGTGTGTTGATCTGGATACAGTGCAATGTCGTGGTCCTGAACAGATCATTCAGGACATGCATGGTTAGTTACCTGACCTGATTGACTTCAAGCCACTAAGTTTTTAGATGTGTACTTAGCACATAACAGGCCCAAGGCTATACTCTAGACTTAATTGTTTTGCATAGGTTAGGCATGGAGGTATTCTGTATGAAATGCCGATCTCAGATCACAACTAGCCCAGGACAGCCATTTAGTCTGTAGCACCCAGCCAAATAATAAAATCAGGTTAAATCCAAACTAAAACCACTTTTGGAGTATTTCTTCTCGAAACATGCGAGAGATGTGTGTTGTCTTCATTTATCATAAATGCTGAATATGAGCAGAAGACAAGAGGAAAGGGAAGTTGTGGTTTGCAGTGCATTCCCTAACCCAGTCATATCTCGACGATGCGCCATTCAGAACAAAATATGCTGAAAGCATGTGCTGTGCGGCTACCGCCATGCTACGGTTTAGTGCTCTCATATACTACGCAGGCCTGTTCAGCTTGTTTGTCTGCACCATACGCAATAACCAGCAGACAAACATCCTAACAGACAGGAAGCAGACTTGTTATACAGGTATGCTCTAAAATATAGTTCACTTTTTTTTTTTTTTTTAACAACAAGGAAACTTTTTAACAACAAGGAAAATATTATAACCTGAATAACAATGCTTTGTGTGTGACACACGTATGTCAAATTCAAGAATTCAACTTGAATCTTAAATTTTAAACTTTGTATCTCTCCATCACCTTTTGATCAAATAACAAGGAGTGACAAGTCAACATATTTGTGCACATCATGTGCTCGCAATTTTGCATAGTGTGTTTTTCCAACCATTAAAGGCACATTTCTGAATGTCTCGATGGGTACTGCAGCTGATGTCTTTTAAAGTTGTTTTCCTGTGTTCCGTGTTTATCTCAAAGTAGTTTGCATGTTCCTCAGCTGGTTGTTATATAACATGCAAAACACAGTTCCCTAAATAGGTCTGAAGGCTGGATAGTTGCAAATTGTTGCCACCTACTGTTCAATCTTCAAAAAAGAAAGGTTACCTTACTACACTACAATCACTATGGTTTTATGGTTAACATTGAAGGACAAAGTGGACGCAAATCCTGTACTTGAGTGAAAGTAGAGATACACATGGTCAAATGTTACTCTAGTAACAGTAGAAGTCCTTTTACATTTCCACTTGAGTGGAAGTACAAAAGTACTTGCCTTCAAATGTACCTCAAAAGCCCTGAAATGTATTATGACTAATACTGTTGTTGAAATGATTCAGCACAGACGTAGGCATTCATTGAGCCTTTCTCCTTCATTCAAGGACAAAATCAACTGAGAATTGTATGTAGAAAGAACTAAAAACAAACCAATGTGATAACTTATCTTAGAGACTTCAAAGTAACCACTTTTTGCTTTGTGGATGGCTTTACACTTTTGGACCAAATCAAGACGTTCCCTTTTGTGTTAGATAGTTAGATAGTGTCAGATTGTCTATAATTGTCTGTCATTGTATATCTATCTGTCATTGTCTATCATTTATCATCATTTGTTTAATGGCATCATGAGGCTATTTATGGTAACATCAATATTGTGAAAAGGGGTCAACAGTAAATAGTGGATATAACAATAACATAGGTTAGGCAACACCATTATTTAAAGCCTAGCTCGCTTAATAGAAAATACACATATAAGTACACATGTATTTTGGACTTTTCCCCAAAAGGAACTGGTATTTTGTCCAAAAGGAACTTCAGCTGTTCAGCTGTCACAAAATGTAGTGGAGTTAAAAGTAAGATATTTGGCCTAGAAATGTACTGGAGTAAAAGTAAAAATAAATAAATAAATAAATAAATACTCAAGTAAAGTACAGCTACATGAAAAAGTGACTTGAGTACAGTAATTGAGTAAATGTACTCAAGTAATGTCCGCCACTGTTGAAGGACACTAGAGGGCTAAAATGAACTGACCTCATAATAATTGTGGGTGTGTACAAGATTGACAACTAAGCAACCTTGAGTCAGAAACTATATAAACATATTATTATTATTTTTCACTATATAAACATATTATTATTATTATTATTATTATTTATTATTATTGTTATTATTATGATTATGATTATTATTAACTACAGAACAAATTTGCAATTGTCTTTATGGGATATAACCAAATAACATAAAGCAACAATTAACTATACCCATGCTTTGCAATAAATCACAGCTTTGTAAAGTTAAGTCATACTTTATTTGACAGCATAATCAAAAGTGGTCACCATTTTTACATGACCAACAGGGACCTAAACTTGGACTGTAATCAATATCCTTGATATCCCCTCAGCGAGACATAAATTAAGTATTCCTGACTTTATGGCCATGAAAAGGCCTTCTGTGGTGTTTCCCTTTCTATTCTTTAGATGTGCTTTTACCTGCCTAAAGAGTTAGCTCCAACTGAGTCCTCTTCTTAAACAATGGGTATCTGACACTGAAGTGCCTCATCTTATCTGACTTTTTGAAAACCAAAATGGGACATGGATGTGGGAAGCAGTGGCTCAGGAGAGCCCAACTCCTCCTGCTCGAGCTGGTCCGAGCCCAACTCCTCCTGACCCTGTCGAGGTGTCCTTGAACCCCAAAGTGGTTGGTGCCTAGCAATGCATCGTCTGCCATTGGTGTATGAGTGTGTGTGTGTGTGAATAGGTGAATGTGAGGCATGAAATTGTAAAGCGCTTTGAGTGCTTGTGGGAGGGGAAAAGTGCTATATTAATGCAGTTCATTTACCATTTACCATTTTACCATTACTTTGGTAAAGGACTTTTCTTAGAGACATGTCCTGAGCAGTTACATACTTAGAGAGTCCTACGCATGGTGTGAATGTTAAAAGTTATTCACCCTTTGGGTGCGAGTTAGAAACAGACTTGAAAATAAAAGGGGAAAAAAGGAACTCTCAAGCGGCATCTGAGGTAACATGGTAACCTTTTTTTTCAGTAACAGAAACACAACCTCTCTTTTAATGAAAGAAAAATTCTTGAGAGTGCGGTTGAGAGTGCGGACAGTTTTCTGTGAATATTTTGAGAGCCGTAGGGCCTATATGACCAACTTTTTTTTCGTATGTTGGTATCAAGGGGCCATGTCAACCCATTCCATATCCACTCATTTGAGGTATAGCGCCACCTAGATAAAAATAAAAAAGCAAAAATGAGGCATTGTAATCGCAGGTATCTCTAGTTGACATGTTCAAAATTGCACAAAATTTGAAGTGTAGGATCATTAAAACACCCTCTGAATGCATGCCAAGTTTCATGAAGTTCGTGGAAGTTCATGAGCGTCCATACAATAAATTAATATATGTACATTTAATGAGTGTACACCAATCGGCCTGTAGCTGGCCAGACACAGTTTTCTGTGAATATCTCGAGAACTGTAGGGCCTAGGATGACCAAAAACTGCACAAAATTTTAGGATCATTATGACACCCTCTGAATGCATGCAAGATTTCGTGGAATTCCGTTCATGGGGGGCCATATCAGCTGCACACACAGGCATGCACACACTCTCTTTCACACACAAACACACAGAGAAGCACATATACACAAAAACAAACACACACTATGCACACACTCATTTACATACACACAAGTTGCAAGAGTAAGGGCTGGAGTAGGAGATTATATATGATCATAAAATCATGCCGAATGTGGACTGGACACGCCCTAAATGTTTTTAAGCTTTGCGCCTCAGACCATCCGTTTCTGACCACCAGGATGGGGCCCTCAATTCCATTGTTCTCAATACGACTCCGCACACAAGCATCACACTTTGCTGCCGCTGTCATGTAAATTACGATTCAGTTCCATTTTGTTGGTGCCACTCCATAAAATCCAATGTCCATCCAGTGTTTGCCAATTAAAAACGTTGGTGCTGATGTACATGTCGGCTCAGTTGACATAAAATATCACTGAAGCACTTCAAGTTTAGCACTTTAACGCCTACACTGTTAAACGTGAACTGAACATTGTTAATGAAGATGGACTAGGCTATATTTATGTTTGTTATGCACTTCATTGAAACGTGCTGTAAGTCTAGGTTACATTTTGCACATGCTCTTGAGCATATTTCTCAAAATGAAAAGCTCATTATTTTCAACTGAACTCAAAGATAATGAATATACAGTAGGCTATATGGAGTATTTTTTGTTTGTTATGCCCTTTATACTGTGTATAGCCTACATTTTGTACATGCACTTCTGCTATAGCAGTTATTTCAGTTTATAGCTATATTTGTGAAGAATACATTGTGTTGCCTCAGGGCCACTGCACATCTTTTGAAATTTGATTGGAAATTTCAAAATACAGTATGTTTTAAAGTTAAGTTCACAAAGTAACTTTCTTTGCTTTCATTTGATTCCCAATCAAGATACACTGGTAAGAATTGCTTTACATTGTTAATATGGACTTTTGGAAATAATAGAATTTTAATCATGATAAAATATGTGATTAATCACAATAAACTATAGAAATTCAGTGAATAATCACTATATATATATATATATATATAAAAAATCGTTTGACAGCCCTATGTTGTTAATGCTATGTGGTGCGGTTTTACCTGATTTCCCTTCTAGGATGGAGAGGATGATGCAACCAGCATTCATTTTCCAGTTCAAAGACTCTGTGAGCTGGACTGTGCTGACCTGGAGCACACAGGGTAGGCCACATGTTTTCACTTGGACGATCTTATCTCTAGTCTCCATTGTGCTGTTCTGGAAGTTAACTTTTTAAAGCTAATGTTTTTTTTCTCTTCACTTTTGGAAGCTATGTATTTTCTTAATTTCTGGTCGACTCACCTTAATTTCTGGTCCCCACCTTTCCCCCACCATTTCATCATCCAGTGCATTCATGCATGCATAGAACCATTTTATTTGGCTCCTCTGGCTAGTTTGCAGATTGCACAAGCCACCAGGTGGTCTTGTTGCACTAAAGCGAACAAATCTAAAAGCCTAAAGCTGTTACATTACAAAAGAAAATACTTATGCACTCCTAAAATAAATAAACAAATTCAATATGTGAACCCCAAGCAATTACTCCTGTTAATATATGCTACTGATACAAATTGATTTATTCAGAAGTATCATTTAGTTCAGAAAAAAATAACAGAACATTTTACTCAAATGTTTTTTTACTGAAACTGTGTTCTTGCCTTAATTAAACTTTGTGCTGGTTTAAATTAGTTCACATTTTATTCACAACAACTAGGCAGCACAACAGACCAAGACAGCTAATCACATATTTTTTGTTTCCATTGATCAGTAAATCAGAAGCAAAGCATTGTTAAAACACAAACAATGTATAGCAGAGGTTATTAGACTAAAAGACACTATAGTTTTTGGTGGCCGTGTAGTAGGCTATCTTTTATGTATCTTTATTCTGTGTAACATCATTATTTTGTGAAACTAAATTATGTAGTATCCTTAGCATATGGAAACGGAAAGCATTGTTAAAACACAAACAATAGCAGAGGTTATTAGACTAAAAGACATATCAGAGGTTATTAGACTGAAAGAGACTAGTAGCCTAGTTTTTGGTGGCATGCGGTCCTTACACACTCATCTAACAGCTGGCTGTTCACAGTGTTCGACTATCCATCCAGTTCTTAGGTCTTGATTTTTAGGTTTTAGCTTGTTTTCTACATTAGCCTACTATGTGGGAAGAGCCATTGTTTGCGTAGAACCATTTAATTTTTCATTCAACAAAATACTTTAATAACTTAAAGGAAAATTCCGGTATTTAGCACTTTGAGTCCCTTTTCTGGTTTGTTTTGGATGAACTAGAGTGGTGGACACCGAAATTTTGACGATTGGCCCTGTCTCGACTTTTCTGACTCGTTTTGAATCGCCTTTGACTTCTTAGAGTGGCTGCAAACAGGCATATTGTAGGCTACTCAAACATGTCCTAAAACAACCCTTAACGTTCGTTTTCAAACTGTGCAACTCACCGAGTCGTTAGTGGTGTTCGTTGATTATTAAAAGCAAATATATCGGCGCAATGTATGATTTCCAGCCATCTTATTTGCTATTGTGGAACTATTCACAACCGCTCAATATTTGAACCTGAAGCATAGACGGTGGCGTAAGTAATATCAACGTGCAATGAGTCTTCCAAAAGAAATCAATGGGATTTTACAAAATGCTAAATAAAACACGACAGAAACTGTATTTCGCTACACTACTTGTTTTTGAACATCAACGAACACCACTAACCACTCGGTGAGTTGCACAGTTTTGAAAACGAACGTTAAGGGTTGTTTTAGGACATGTTTGAGTAGCCTACAGTATGCCTGCTGGCAGCCACTCTGACTAGTCAAAGGCGATTCAAAACGAGTCAGAAAGGTCGAGACCAGACCAATAGTCAAAACTTCGGTGTCCACCACTGTAGTTCATCCAAAACAAACCAGAAAAGGGACTCAAAGTGCTAAATACTGGAATTTTCCTTTAAACTAATCTAACTAGATTAAACTAATCTAACTAAACTAAAATAATCTCACATTGACCACCCACAGACTCTGTAGGCTACATATATTAACATGAATCAAGAATCGCCTCCTGGTCCCCTGCACCAGGTGGGATTGCAGGCCGTAAAGAAGGGAGTGGCAGGCCAGTGATAACACATAATAACTATTTATACAGAATGGTCCAGCCAGGTTCAGTTGACCTGTTGGAAATCAAAAGGATAAATGACTCTGCTGAAAGATCTCCAATGAGCCATAAAACTAGTGACTAATACAAACTGTCTCTGTTTTGTATGCAAACTCCACAGAGTGATGGACTTTATTTGAGTGCCTTAATAAAAAAAAAAAGGTTATTATTGTTCTGACAGATGTAGATGAGTTTATTTAGAACTGTGCTCTAATTTGCATGCAAATTCACAGCAGATAAAAAAAAAAACCTCAGCGGCATTTGTATTGATGTTTTCACTGAGCACTAATACCATAAGAAAAAAAAATAAACAGACCATAGTGAAACAGCATATGAGAGAGCATACAAAATATCATATGAAATAATATAGGTATATCTAGCCCTGTAATTGGTTTAATCATATTCAGTATTGCACACCTAGTTATACAAGAAAACCTTTCCTTTCAGTAAAAGACTGTTGAATGAATTCTAATGTGATCTGGCATAAACTATTTCCAGCTCTAACACAGCATATGAGGTGCTGTTACCTTTACATGTGCCAAGTTGTAGGTTCTTCAAATAAGTTATGATTACAACACATGGAAGATGAGATGAAATGACAAACCAGAATGGATAGAGGCTGGATTAGTCATTGAAAAAAAAATGAAAGTGCATTTAGAAATGTTGCCTTGACTATTAAGAGCTGCTTGATGTTTACATTAATCTATTTACATTCGGTTTCGTACTCCACATGTGTTGTTACGTTCAGCCTTTGCCTCCGGTTCTCAAAATGCTTTGGTAGGCATCAGATTTTAAGAACCTTGGGTAACAGTCTCTAGCCATAAGACAATATATTAGCTTTTGTGCTGTATCAAATGAGTTCAGGTTGGGCTGGGAAATGTTCTTGGTTATATTTGCTCTGGTGGTACAGTCAATGTTGATCTGCAAATACAAATGAGGACATGGTCATTTTAAAGTGGGCACTAACTGGAGATCATATCCATTTGGGGAGTTTGGGGACCATAATATGGGAAAATGTGAGTACATACTCTGTACTAAAGAACTTTAGTCATTTCATTTTCAGCAGACTTATATGATAACTAACAGATTATAGTAAAAAAGAATGTTAATTTCTCTACCTGTTTGGGGGCCTCCACTTGCACAAACTCTGTATATATTCTGTTTGCAGAGGTGATCATCTCTGGAGTGCTCTTGATCGTCTTGTATTCTTCGCAGGCCAGCCAGAACAGGATGTTCTCCTCACTGTACTCTGACCTCAGAAACTCCTGGAAAGCTGCCTGACCAGCTACAGTTGGAAGACCCGGAAACAACACTTCATGAGGTTTGAGGAATTGTTATTGTTTGCAATCAGTTGTACATACATTACATTACATTACATTACATTTGGCTGACGCTTTTTAACCAAAGCGACTAACAACATGGTAAACAGTAAGTTTTAGAACAATTCTCACAATTTTAGGACAGTTTAAAAGAACATTAGAGTACAGTAAGAATAAGTCGTCGGTGAGTGCTGTTTTTTAACAGTTACTTGTCAGTTTAAAACGGCTGGTGAGTGCTAGGATCAGTAAGACTTGTTGTAAGTGTTGCTATGAGAGTAGATGTTCTCTAAAGAGCTGGGTCTTCAGGAGTTTTTTGAAAGTGGAAAAGGATGTCCCTGCCCTTGTAGGAACTGGAAGTGTGTTCCACCAACGAGGAACAACAGATGAGAAAAGTTTGGATTGGCTTGAGCGTGCGGTGCGGTGGTAGAGCTAGGCGTCGTTAGATCAGAGGGGCGCAGCGGTCTGGAGGTAGTGTAAGTCTGTAAGAGGGCATTCAAGTAGGTGGGAGCAGAACCGGAGACTACTTTGTAGGCAAGCGTTAGAGACTTGAATTTGATGCGGGCCGCCATAGGTAGCCAGTGTAGCTGGATGAGCAGCGGGGTAACATGTGCCCTTTTGGGTTGGTTGTAGACCAGGAAGCGCCCGCCAGCGTTCTGGATCATCTGAAGTGGTTTCACTCGCGCAGGCTGGGAGACCTGTCAGGAGGGCATTGCAGTAGTCGAGTCGTGAGATGACTATTGCCTGAACCAGAAGTTGGGTAGCATCTTGAGTCAAGTAAGTCCTGATTTTCCATTATGTTGTAGAGAGTGCTTAAACGGCATGACCGGGCGACTGAGGCAACATGATCTGAGAAGTTTAGTTGGTTGTCAAGAACAACTCCTAGATTTCTTGCAGTCCTGGTCGGGTAAAACAGACAGGGAGTCAAATTTGATGTTGATGTCGTGGTGTATGGTAGGTTTAGCTGGGATGACCAGCAGTTCAGTCTTTGAGAGGTTCAGCTGGAGGTGGTGTGCCTTCATCCATGTAGCTATGTCTGAAAGGCAATCCGAGATCCGTGCTGAAACCAGGGGGTCGTCAGGTGGAAAGGACAGATAGAGCTGTGTGTCGTCTGCATAGCAGTGGTATGAGAAGCCGTCTTGACGGATAATCTGTCCCAAGGAGGTGGTGTAGATAGCAAAGAGGAGGGGGCCCAGCACTGAGCCCTGGGGGACCCCTGTGGTGAGATGGTGAGGTGCGGATAGCTGACCAAGCCATGATGCGTTAAACGAGCGTCCTATGAGGTAGGATTCAAACCAGGAGAGAGCAGAACCGGAGATTCCCATGTCAAATGCTGCCATTCCGATATTTCTCAAGCTCATTTGTAAAGCCTATTCCATGAATCACCTGGGTGATGAATATACTGCACATTCACTTGCCTTGTAAATTTGACATTTTAATGTAAATTTGCTTTAGCACAGACTGACCCACCCTACTCAGGCTACATCTGCACTACCACTTCACCAAGTCTGCGCATCAAAAATGTAACGTATATTATACTACCACTGCACATACACCCAGTACATTCTAAATGATGTAGTAGCCTCTATTGCTACAAAAATACAATGTCTTTGCACTTCTGGTAACTGGATTTTATGTTTTGTACTCTTACTTGATGTACTTTAGCGATGATGATACAGTTAAAATGAGTCTGGTATGTTGTTGATAAAGAGTTATCAACACTTGGTAGAATAATAAAAAAACTGCAGTGCAAGAAATGCTGTTCATTGATTTGAAACAGTTCCAAACGTGACGAAAAAATGACTGAACACTTTTTGTTTAATCTGAGTTGATTAATGCACTGCAACAAATGTCTTACCTTTGCAGGTCAATAGTTTGTCTATTGATTCACTCCAAGTATCAGCATCCACTAGTGGGTCTTTAGAAAAGCAACAAAATCTGCCCTTGAAAACAACATTAAGATCTTTCACTGATGAAACATGATTTTTACAGCACTACACAATAAGATATGAGACAGTTATTCATATTGTATGAGATCAGCATGAGAGAATCTGGCTCTCACTTCTAATTCATGCTTTGAAAAGCCTTGTCAAGCCAAATGCATCATAAAAAACCTCTGATCCCAGGAGCAGGAACTGCTGAGTGTGTTTACTTCATATGCTCTGTATTTTGATAGGCACTTACTTGCAGTAGTGAACCAAAGTGAAGATCCATGCCTTTCAAATGTACTTTGACAACTTCACAGAAAGAACTTTAAAATCCCCTGCTTCAAATACTCATATCTGTCTTTGATAGAGTTCATTATGTGTGTAGAAATAATATATGATCGACCCCGCATAGATAAACTAGAAGCAAAAAGACACTCACTTTATGGCCATGGCCTCCACTGTTGTCTGCCTTGTCCAGTGTCCAGTGAGTGTAAACGTTTGACTGTGATTTGTATTGTGGTGGGTCTGCACATCTCTCTCCAATAATGGAACACATGAAAATCAGCATGCAAAGCATTGTTTTAGGAGTGCTGCCTAACATGTCTGCCGGATCTTCAGGGAGACCCAGACTGAAACAGTGATTTAGATGGAGTTTTTGATTTCAGTTGGAGACCCTTGATATGTCAGTCAGACATTCCATTTATGAGTTAAAAAGGCTTAGATGAGAGATCAAGACAGTCAGATATCTGCACTGACTTTCTAATGTTAAAAGTGATACATCTATCTGTCTATGTAGGCTTTGAACTAGAGATTTTATATGATGCATATGTCTATTTTATATTGCACATGAGCCTGTATAATCCAACATGAATGTATGTGAATTCGAATGACTTGACATACCATGGCCCATGTGACTTTGATTTATGAGGTTATTTTGTTACAAACTACTTTATGCTAAAATTTTTCATGCTATACATTTTTAAGAATACACACATTACATACAGACATAATAAATAATGAAAATAGTTTGCCTGTGTTTTATCTGTCAGTAATTTCAAAATATGTACTTTGAAGAAAGCATACATTTGGTATTGGGTTTTCAGCCTTTGTGAATTTTATGAGTGGAAGCTTGCCTCTCAGTGAAAACTCACTGGGCTTTAAGCTCAGTTGGATGGACTACCCATCTTTGCATTCATTCCCTTTGAGGGGTCTCCCTTTTGGCAAAGATCAATCTCAATAAGATAATCTCACTTATGTCCAATGCATTCATGCTCAAAATAAAAAGTGAATGCAGCGTTGACCTGCACGAGGTCGGCATTGTATGCGTATACACTGAAGGATTGAAATCGTAGAAAATATTGTGGGATAGGGGCAGTGTTATTTTGGCCCACTCTTCTGATTGTTATGCTCTCTTGAGCAACTTACATCAGTTTTGCATTTGCACTCCATAATCTGCTTACAGTGCCTATAAAAAATATTCACCCCTCTTGGCTATTTCCACTTTTACTGCTTTTATAAATGGAATATTGATCAATATAATTTGGCCTTTTTTACAATAGTTTACAAAAACCCCTTTTTAATGTCAAAGTAAAAGCAGATTTCTACAAAGTAATGTTAATTCATTAAAAATATATAATGCGAAATAAGTGATTGCATAAATATTCACCCCCTTCAAGTCAGCATTGAGTAGATGCACCTTTGGCCGCAATTAAAGCATGGAGTCTGCGTGGATCAGTCTCAATTAGACTTGCACATCTGGATACTGCAGTTTTGCTCAATTTTTCTTTGCCAAACTACTCAAGCAGTTGGTATCCGCCAAAAATAGCATCTAGTCTGTTGGCCAAAAAGCTCAATTTTGGTCTCATGAGACCAACGAACCTTCTTCCATTTGACCTTGGAGTGTCCAACATGTCTTTGGGTGAACTAATTTAATAAGGGCTTTGCCACTCACCCATAGAGCTTTGACTGGTGAAGAACTCAGGCAAAAGTTGTTATATGCATAATTTCTCCCATCTCCGCTACTGAAGCTTTTAACTTCTTGTCATTTGTGGCCTCCGCCATCATTATTTTTCTGGAACGGTCACTTAGTTTGTGGTGATGGCCTGTGCTAGGCAGATGTGCACATTTGCCATATTCCTTACATTTCTTAATGGTGGATTTCACTGAATTCCAGGGGATGTTCAGTGACTTGAATTTTTTTGTATCCATCCCCTCACTTATGCTTGTCAATAACCTTTTCTTTGAGTTGTTTAGAGTGTTCTTTTGTCTGCATGGTGGAATTATAGCCAGGAATACTGATTGACCAGTGACTGGACCTTCCAGACGCAGGTGTCTTTATTGCTATACTATACACATTCACTGCACTCAGGCGATCTCCATTTCACTAATTGTGAGACTATTAGCACCAATTGGCTGGACTGCTGTTGACATTACTTTGTAGAAATTTGCTTTCAGTTTGACATTAATTTTTTGTAAATTATTGTAAAAAAAAGGCCAAATTAAATCGACAAAGATTTAATTTATTAAAGCAATAAAAGGGGAAATATCTAAGGGGGTTGAATACTTTTTATAGGCACTGTAACCTGTGGATGATTATGGAGAGTGAATGGGTTTCAAAGTCACATTTGACCATTGGATCTGACATTTGTTTAGGATGGATCTTGTTCAAAGGCTTGCCAATAAAGTCAGCGGCTTTTAGCACAGCTAAATATATATTTAAAGTTGTAAAGTCAAAGCATAATGCACCTTCATATTGTGTATAGCCAGAGACAAAGGGCTAGTTTTTAAGAAAGACCTTTTTTAGGGCTGCGGTGAAACCCATCACCACATTTGCCTTGATTATATGCAGTGCTAATCACGTCACAGGCAAACACATCAGATGTGTCGAAGTGTATTTGAGTTGCTCTGTTGTTAGCCCGTGTGCTTTAGAGAGATGTCCTGCGTGTGTGTGAGATGGTGTGTGATAGAGGGCTGCGAACAGATAGAGGTGAGCCTGAGGCCACTGCACAGCACAAAGTTTCGTTGATCTGACATCATCAGTTAGCCTGGCTGACTCTTTCTCTCCCACCATTGAGCCATCTTTGACAAGCAGAGGGATTCAACAGTGAGCATGTCTGTATAATGTATGAACATGTGAACCAAGTGTTTCCTCTGCACAGATACGGAGGTTTGAGACTCGCTTCGCCAGTGAGAATAGAATGAATATTTCATGTCGGGGAAAAGTTGGCGTAAGCAATTCCCGGCAGCTCTATCCCCCATATGCTTCATAACTGGCTGTTCAACACAGTCAGAGAGCATTATCACAGCATATGCTACACAGCGAGAAACACTGCACACAAGCCCTCCACCTTAAACTGCAGGGCTACCCATGGACAACAGTGAGTTGTGTGCTGCAATAGCCTTCTTTGAAAATAAACACGATCACATTCATATGAAATTGTGCCATGCATGATGCAGCACTTGAGAGGAATTTCAACAAAAGTGCCTTTTGCAGCTGCCCACACTGACCTCGATGGACCCTATCCCATCCGGTTGTTGGGTATGTAAATTGCAACAGGTAATGGAAAATACCTTGCCCAATTTGCATTTGAAATGATGGAGCAAGCCAGATAATTTGATTTCCAAAACAGATGGGCTTGGAGTTAGTATTGGGATCCCATGTAATCAATGCAAACACTCGCTTTTTTCATTTCTCTGTGAAATGATGTAGATTATTTATTTGTTTAAGAGACTAGATGTGGCTAACTCTCGGATGTGGCCCTGCCATTACGTGTCATTTAGTTTGTGGTTTGTTGACTTATTGATGTGTACATCATCAGAATGAAGGATCATTGGGGGATTTATCCCATGTTATAGTCAAATGTTCAGGCAATTTCAATATTTAGGGGCTGAGTAGATACCTTGTTGTGCAAATTACTTCAGCTGAAAGAATTTTGAATCCTTATTGTGAGTTATTTTGTCCAAACTGGTCGGTTGGTTCTGTTTAAAGCCTTTTTGAAAATGGCTGACCTCTGGTATTTCCAGACTACTTGGTTCTGCAACTGCTTTTTCTGTCTTTACATATCTATCTTCGTTAGCTGCCATGGCAACAGCCTTTGTTGCTCTATTTTGACCAGTGGGGGGAGCTGTGCTTCTATCACAAGACTGAGGTTGAAACTGATGCCTTGAGCACAGATGAACAGTAGATCCTGCCTTGCACATTGGCATGGGAGTCAGCAGCTTCAACAGTGGATGTTAAATGATGAATATTTCACGTCCAAACCTCAGCAAATCCTCACAGAAGTTTATCTGCATGCCTCGGGTCATGAAGGGCCTCTAGCGTGTGTTGTGTTTGGATCTCCTGCATGTAATTGTAATGATTCTTTGATTCAGGCTATTCCACCTCCCTAAAGGCTTTGTCTCTTGAGCTATCTCTAGAGGGCTTCATCATTTCACACCTTTGCTGTTGAATTCTCACAACCATTTTTTGACATCTTAGAACTCCTCAGATTGTTTTTTCAAGGATGTGTCTTATGTTGCAAGCCAGAAGGGAAGAAGCCAAAATAAGATGCTGTATGTGCAGCTCAATATAGTGTCTAAATTAGGTCCATGTTTTAGAGGGAACCACTCACTTCTGGCGCAAAGTTGTTAAAGTAAGTTAGAAAAGGCCCAAATCTTAGAGTGTGTACAGATGAGTATAGCTATCTGATGCTGAATGCATGCAAATGTGCACAAATTATGACAAAATCAATCTCTATAATGTTGCCAGAAGTCATTTATATGTGTGCGCTGGGAAGTTGCAAGAGTAACACGGCTCAGCCATAAAATATGGATTTGTGCTGGGCCTTAACTCCTGTCGGAGTAGGAAAAATAATCACTAGCGATGGTAGATTTATCATTCCGCTGTGAGCTAATTCCATCTTTGTTGCCACACCATTTTAAATGAGGGAGAAAAGGTGCATTGCAATACCCTCTATGAGCATGCATAATTGATATGCACTACAAATCTTATCCAGCGAGGTATGATAAAATGTCATCAGGTATGAACAGGATAGACTTCTGTACCCAGCAAGTCACACTTCTTGGTGCTGTGAGTGTGCCAAGAGAAATTAGACATTCCATGGGAGACAGAGAATATACCTTTTACATTTTTTCCCTACACAGGACATGCTTAAACAGTAACTTCATGTTTCTGGTATCTAACAAAGCAGGACTCATGCACATAAGATAGGAATATATGTATGTATCAGTGCTTATTCATAGCAATGTTTATTTCATATTTAACTGTAGCAAAATCATCTATTTACACTTTACAAGTACAATAATAGATTAAGATAGCAAAAATTACATTAAATAACCTAATTTATAAAACTAGAAACTTTATTAAAATTTGATTAATGTACAGTATTATGTTAGTATTTAGGTACAGGACTAGAAAAGTCTTTTATTTATATTGACCTACTCAACACAGGATCTAAGGAACATGTTGAAGCACTATAGCCATGACTCTGTACCAGATGTCGAGTCGCCTCGGTCGTTAAAAACAAAGGACCGGGACCGCCTCCTTGTCATTGCACCTGGGGCTTTTCTCCTGGTCAGGCTCAGGTAGATGTCTGATTTGAGGAATCGTGGGTAGCAGTCTTTCTTCATAAGGGCATAGATTTTGCCCTGTGCGGAGTCGAAACAGGTGGAGGTGGGTTGGGCGATGCTTTTCTGGATGGCAACTCTGGTCGAGTGGTCAATGTTAATCTGAATGACAAACAGGTGATTGTCAGTGAGGAGGAGACCACCCACACATTGCTTTTATAACCTCAGGTCTCTCTCGTTCAATCCAACTGAGAGCTCTACTTCCCCTGACTGCCTGACTTCTTCTCAGTCCTCTCTGATCAACTAAATTCAGATGTCTGTCTTCATCTCCATCACAATTCAGTCCTTTCCTCTTTCAACTGTAAGTTTCACAATGTTAACTCTAATCTCTTCCATACGTGTGTCGGGTGCACAGACAGACAGAAGTCCTCTCAAGCTGAGATGTGTGGGTGAGTGAGAGTGAGTCAAGCAAACACAGCTGTCACATTCTGACAGGAAAACCACACGCCTCACTAACGGTCATCTACCCCACCGCTCGTGGGCTCTGTTGCCATGAGAAAAGTATAGCACGCATCAAAGTGTTGGTTTCACGTCAAGTTCAATTTTAGTTTTCTGTCATACTTCTCATGCAACATACAGTACCTACTTTTATCTGTGAGTCAGCAGATAACTATTCAAGGGTAAATTGCCTTCATAACTTCCTCTGAAGTTCTTACACTGAGCAGTGTCCAGTGGCATCAAAGGAATGGCAGGAAAAGCAGACACTATGTGTGGTGTGTCCTGGATTACTGTTACTAGCCTACTATGGCAATGTAGACCTACAGTTAAAAGGTGGCTAAAAGGAGTGGCAGTTACCTCCTTTGGAGAGTCATTCTCTATGAACACAACATAGATCTGCTTGGCTTTGGTGAGCAGTTTGGTGTTTGATTCAGTTGTCTTGTAGTCCTCACAGGCGAGCCAGAACTCGATGTTCTCCTCGCTGAACTCTGTGCGAAGGAACTGTGTGAAAGTCTTAACACCATCTGGAGAGAGACAACAGGACAAATGAATTAACGCAGGTTTAACTTGTTCAATTTAGTAATCAGTATACATAATTACTTGATGCTCTAAATATGAAATAGATTTGCATAAGCCTGAATTTAAGTCAATATCATGAATATGATGCTGTGAAATAATTTGAAGGACATAAATGCAATGTTACCTTTCAGTGATCAAATGCATCATTGTGTGTGTGTGTGTGTGTGTGAGAGAGAGAGAGAGAGAGAGAGAGAGAGAGAGAATGTGTGTCTGTGAGATGAGATATGGAAAATGATGCAGACCCTAGAAACCACTGCTACTATTTTGCAACATTACAAACAAACTATAAACAACTTTGGTCAAGACCATACTGACCATACAGCGCCAACTATAATTAAACATAAGTTCGCTGAGGGACAGTCTTAAACCAGGGCCCAGCAGTTTTGAAAGTGCACTGAAAAGCTGCTTACCTGAATCATTTAGCAGATCTTCAAAAGAATCACTCCATTTCAATGCAGTGTCTGTTGATATGCTGAGAAGACACACAGATTTGATTATTTTCATTAAAATGCAAGAGAAAACATATTCACTCTCAGAGAACAACATGTACATTAAATGTTTGTGAGTGTTAATGCTTTTGTCTTCCAATCTATCTTCCAATCTATCTACCAATATTAGGCCAATTTCCACAAAGTTAAGGTTCACTGAAACAATTGAAGACAACTCATAATATGGTGTGCATAAGGCTTATCCATTACAAACTTGATGCAATGTTAACGGTATGACAGTGAGCCACTGTTGTTTTTAATAAATGTCCCACAGATTACTCGCATGATGTACAGCAGAATGATAAGCATGGTGTTGCTAGCAATGCTCAAGCTGGAGGTTTAGTCCCATCAGAGCAGACATATTGTTGGACTGTATGCATGGATGGATTTTCATGGTGGCCAGGTGTGTAAGCGGGTGTAAATGATGATCTGACTGAATGGGGATGTGTCTTGATAGCATTTCCCCCAGCTCTGTCTCAATCCTGATTGACTGTGAATTATTGTCAGGTCTACTCTTGTGTCAGCCACTGGGCATGCTGTCAGGAGGACCAGGGTGAAACTGCACAGCCCAAATTAGGCAATTCTATTAATATCCAACTCAGTTTGATAGTCATTGCTTCAAAACAATTGAAATTGGCTCAAGGTACTTTGCAGGGGCCAGAGCTGAAGCCGCCCTAAGAACTAAGTCAAAGGGACGAAGAAAAACTCACTTTAACAGGAAGAACTCTTGAGCAGAACCTCGGCTCTTAACGGGGTGAAAGGAATAGAAGGAGGTATGGGCGGACAGGAATGAGATCATACAAAGTACAGATAGACACATGGTGTCTACATTTTGTCTGAATCTGCAGTAATGTTATGTGTTGTGATTTTTTGGCCAGGCATGTTTATCAAGCCAAGTCTGTGACTCTCTATGCAGGTCCTAAGACGTTCAGGATGGCTTCATGCCACTCGTCAGGTGTTTGCTCTGGAGATATTTTCCGTGGGGAAGAAGAAACCTTATTCTCAGGTTGAGCTGTTGACATGATTTCTCATGGGCAAAGTCAAGGGCTCCCTCACAAACAGCTAAGCTATGAGTTCCCTTATTTGTCCAGTTCTTCTGAGGTCTTTCCCCCACTTAATCCCAGTGTAACAAGTATGTTGCAAATTTAGCACACAGCGGTCAAACACATGAGATTGAGGCCTCACCTGTTAACCTTTGAGGTTGCCTTCTTCTCTGGGCTGACATTTTCATGAGAGCCGGATTTGGCGAGAAGTAGACTGAATCTGCTTTTCCGATCTTTGTCTTTTAATCTGTGAAGGGGGGAAAGTGATACTTTAGTTACAGGTTTGCTTTTGAATGAGTATGTGGTGAGTAAAATAAGAATAGAATTGCAAACTTTTCCCTAAACAACCTCTACCATTTGAAGAGAAAGGACGGGGAAGTGAAGTTGTCTGTAAAGGCCTCTGTTTCTTTCTGAGTGTGCTTGTTAGAGTCAAAGCATATGATCAACACTAGACAAAGGGAACTTTGAGAAAAGCAGAAGTCTGCTATTTTTGCCTACTTGTGTTTAAAAAACTTCCATTTACATAAGTACTGCCAATAAGTCAAAATTGGGAGGATTATAGCTGGAGAATATTTTTCCGGGTTTAATACTTTTAATTTGTATCCATGGGCTTATCTGTGGGCATAATTTTTGACGACATCAACAGTTTCACGCAGGCACTGTGTCTTTCATCATACTGTATAGTCTTTCGAACGTTCGCCTCAGCATTTTCTCTAACATTCACGTCTGTACTGCATCAAACAATGAGAAGCCCAGTTTTCTCTTAAACTGAGTTCCCTTATACTGCTTATCAACTATCAGGTACAGACACATGAACACAAGCACCTCCAGTAAGACAAGCTTAGCTCTGGAAGGGGAATTTCTTATATCTCTCATGCCTTACTAAATGACTCATAAATCTTGCTTGATCAAGCTTCACCAAAACACCTTATGCATTTTTGTGTAAGTTTTGTACAAAATACAATAATGCACACATTTACTTTTTCTACTTTCACCTCACTAACTAGCTTACATCATTGAGCAATCCAAAATTAAGGAAGTTGCAGATGTCTTCATTTGACATGTTGAGTGAATTTTGTAAATCTTCATTAATTGAAATATAGTCAACAACATGTGCAAACAAATAATGTCTGGCAGAGCATACAAATAGCATTTTAGTCAGGGTTGTCGTTAAAAACGTACCTTGAATTGCTGTCCCTCAACAGGGCATTGCTATCTCCTGGGTCGAGCATGTTGAAATATGCTTCCTTCTCGGGGGCTGAAAAGTTGAAGTGAGGAAATAGAAAAAGCAAGGTCTCCATGCTCTTCCCCTTAGTCTGTCAGTCAAGAAGCTAAACCCTCAGAAAGGTGCACAGCTACTTAAACACTTCAGTGCAGGGAGTATTCTTTGTTTTAAAGTTTGTAAACAGTACATTTCCTCTACCTCTCTCTCAGCTTCCGGCGGTGGGAAATTACCTTGTGCTTACCGAATACTCTACAGTACTCTACTCTGGCAGAATTTCCAGCGTACCAGCTGAGCTTGCCGCCCCAAAAGCTAATGCAGGGTGCTTTCTTATTTACCTGCAGGTTAGATACCCTAAACCAGCCTGAGGTGAATGGTGATGAGGATCAGATGTAACGCTATCTTTTAGTGCACCACTGCAGTCACTAAATGCCCTGAAAGACAGCCGCACGTGGCATACAGTATGCCATCTAAATGTTGACGTTCATCTATATTTTCAAAGTCACTATGCAGTTTGTGTAATGCAGTTGCAAGAATGCTTGAGCACAGTATTTCAAACCAGCACCAAATTTCCTCGACCATCTAGTCACCAGCTATGTACAGCAGAGACAGCGAAGTCAAATGAAATGAGTAGAGAGATGCGTCCAGAGAGACCTGACGCGACTGTTTCCACAGTATCAGGGCTCTAATGGTGATGGACAGACACACTGTGACACAGCAAATGACAACAGGGAATTGGAGCAATCTCGGACCGACAGAGACAAATGTGATATCTTTGTCTAAACAACAACTGCGACAGTGGCAGAATCCCTAAGAGGAGATGTGTCTGCCGTAACAATGGAGGATTCTGTGGTCTGACTGTGTACCCACAGATATCTGATGGAAGTTGTGTTTAAGAAGAAGAAAAAACAATCCTTTTGTTTTTCTGAAACTGTAATGAACGAATAGTTCCTCAGGACTATCTCATTTGTGTAATTTTGCAATAATAAAACAATCTACTGGACAGCTGCTTCAGCTAAATCAAATAACTCCAATAACTTTGCATTTGATTTACTTCAGTACATTCAGAACATTCAGTACCGTTCTGCACAAGAAACTTTTGTAATATTTGGTAGAAGGACACGTCACATGTAAATGTAAATCAGGTTCATAGGCCAAGTATACTTGCGTATACAAGGAATTTGGTCTCTGCATTTATCCTATCCGTAAATTAGAGAACACACAGTGAGGTAAAGCACACTCTAACCCAGAGCAGTGAGCTGCCTTGCTACAGCGGTGCTCGGGAAGCAGTGAGGGGTTAGGTGCCTTGTTCAAGGGCACTTCCGCTGTGGATGTGGGCATGGGCATGGGAGAGCGGTGCTCAACCACTTCCCCTGCCCACATTAAACCAGTAGGCCTTTAAGACCACTATGTCTCAAGATAATCATCAACATGTGGATGTTGGGGAAAAGGAAGTATCTACCTTGGTGAAGAGAGCCTTGTCTATGGGAGCATTGATTGGCCTAGAAGCTATTTCTTTGAATGCTAGTCAGTATTTGTCCTGGTTATTTTGTCATGTCTGGGTTACATTGTTCTGAGCCGACAAGCAGTTGTACTTAGTGTTATCAGAATTGTTCAGTTTTAAATTGCAGTTCATCAGGACAATAATCCAAAAATCGATTTTGTTTTTTTTAAAACGTAAAATAATGTCTGTTTTATATATTATAATATCCCCTGAAATGTTTGCCACTGACTTTGCAACATAACCTGAGAATAATGTCAAATAGACATCTTTTGCATATTTTGCCAAAGGGATTAAAACCTCTGCTGCAAGCCACGATAAAAAGTGCAAACAGTGGTGTTTAAATTTATGTCTACAGTCCAGAGAACTCACAGTATTGTCTTGAAACAGACAGTATTCTCTTATAACACAGAATTCAGCGATGTGCCTATTACAGGGCCCATTACAATGAAAATTCAAAATGTAGTCCCACATTACATCCTCAGAGGTTTAAGGCCTCTTTTACTAATTTTAGCAAACTTCCTCCTTTAATGCTGGATTCCCATACTGTGCATTCCCCAAACCTCAGTGGAAGCCCATTAGTATTAAACAGCACCAGCAATAGACACTAGCACTAGCACTAGATAATTCACCTCGAGTTAAACTCCATTTACTGCAAAAAGTAATACATTTCCATATGACCATTAACATTAATTATCCCAACATATTGAAGCTCCTAAAGGCTTGGCTGTGATATAATCCAAGACATAGTTGTCTTTCACTTTCTGCACTCACAAAAAGAGAGTTTGTGGTAAGGTGTTGAGGAAGCAAAAACACTTTGACCTTCCACAATGTGCTTTAGCTCTCCTCTCCTTGCAGACCTTTCCTGAAACTTTGTATGCTCCTGTTTTTGCGTCTCTGTTCCTTTGTCATTCGTTGCTCTCATGACCGTGCATTCATTGTCTTTTTAAGACTTCATCCAGACTCTGTTGTTGCTACAGAGGTCTGAAAGGGAATGGTGTTCTTTTTTGTGCTCTTGGCCCTTCAAGCAGACAGGCAGATGTATTGTCGAGTAACATACAGCATCAGTGTTGGCAAATTCAATCAGTTCAACTGATGGAACTATAGTGTGTCATATGTAACAGTACAGTTATCCTTCAGACCCTAAGGGACACTAGCAGAACTGGACACATTAGGAACACTGCTTTGACCCCCCAGAAACTAAGGTGGAACAGAGAAGGCTGATTGAGCCAAAGAGCCTGGCTTTTTCCATGACACCACTGGAATGACTTCTGAAAAATAACCTAATGGCTTTTGAGATTAAACCAAACTCAGGGTCAGGGTCTGATGTTGACAGACTTCATTTAATTTAGGTTCACATGAGACAAGACATACAAAACTGAAAGGAGGCCTCCAGCCCAGCCACATGTGAGGCTTTATAGTATTAATTACTTGCCAGATATTCAGAGATTGTTTGCTGGAGATAATGTGCCGAGATGAATGATTCCTCCGTAGTGCTTTCCCCTCTGTAATTAAGATAATTACCCCAGTGCTATGTCATATATTTGTTAATTTAGAAGACAGGAGATGAGACCTGTACCTCCTGAATACTAGTGTGGAATACTGGTGGTAGTTGTGCATTTTTACAGAATTTCATTATCCTGTTTGATGTTATACGCATGTGAGAATGTCACCCTGCAATATTCACAACGAGGAAAGGACCTTGAAATGGCTGTAACGTCAGGGTAAGTTGCATTAGACGGACATCTTGTTTTGTGAAAGTGAGAGAGGGGCAGCAACATCTGCGTCATCTAGTATTTTATTTAATGCATTTTGTCCTGCAATAGCTTATGCTACCATGTTTCTCAAATTCAGAGGAGGAAACCTGACAAGCTGGCCATACGGACGTGAGTTTACTGAGCAGAGCTGCCTCTAGCCACATTGAGGCAAATAAACACATGCATCTGTGCAGGGGCTGTGTAATGCTAGACTCTTGTGTGGACAGAGCTAGTTGTTGGGTGCAGCACTGAGGGGCCAGTATGAACCCTCAATTTGTGTTTTTCTTGCCATTGATGTCCATCATCTACAGTTTTAGTTCCCTGTAGGAGAGTTACTGTGTGTGTGGGTTTTTACACATAATAACAACCACTTGTTTAAAATCACCTCCCTCAGATAAAATATCAATCACTAAGTTTGACCTAGCACACATTAACTCTGAAGATAACATGATTGTACCAAATAAAAACTGGCCTCCTGAAATTCCCCAGTGTTGAGGAGACTAATTGGGATCATAGTTGATGATACTAGATCATCGGCTGTTGAAAATCCAGTAGAGTTCAGTGGTTGGCTGCCTCATTGTGCCTCGTGGCTGTAAGGGATGCTGATAAGCTGCAGATCACTGCACCAGAGCCATGTGAGATGAGGCTAGAAATAGGTGACCCTTTGTCCTCACCACACCACCTCCTCACAATAATACACAGCTTTCCAAATATCTATAAAAAGCTATGTGTGATGTCAGGAGTTAGTTGTAGACCCACATTGCTGTAAACTGCAGTTTGACGAGAAATTCTACTCAGAACGCAGACAGGCGAGCCTTTTCTGTGAAAGTGACCTGTGTGCAGTCAGAAGCTGATAATGGAGGTTTTGCACTGAGACACAACACGACCCAACACACAGCACAGATAAAACTTTCTCATTAGCTGTGGTCGACTTGTTCACATAAACAGCACACATACTGTAGATTGGAGCCTGTCAACTACTCTCTTATTCGGCTCAGATCTCAAGGATCCATTTTAAAATATTCATATTATTTGGCTTGCAGTGCAGAGATGGGGGAAAAGTACGAATGAACGAGGATCTGCATGGGGTAAAAAAACATCAAATGAAACAGAATTGAATAATGTCAGTGTTTTATGTTTGTGTAAGCTCTTTTGTCCAAAACCCAACCTTGCGCGCATCAGCGCCTTCGTTTCTGCCACCTGGATCCTTCTCCTCCTCCTGGTTGATGAGAAACCCAGAGCTCCTCAGAGGCACACTTTCATCTCCGGGTGTTCCGACGCGGACTGGAAATGAGATGGGGGGGCAGGCGGTGTGGCGTGGGGGGGGGGGGGGGCAGCTCTGTTAGAGGCGGGGTGGCCCTGGGTGTGTCGGAACACGTCCTACTGACAGCCTCCATCTTCACAGGGGCGTCAGGATGCTGCCTGGCACGCCGGCATGAGACCAGACCCCCTGCTGACCCCCCCATCCCCCCCACACCAACTCCTCTGCTCTTCCGGCCTTTTCATCACCATCACTGTATTAGCTATTCTCTTTCTGAGCACAGCAATTGTGCATGCCGGCTGGCGAGACGGGCTTCTGAGAATGGCATGGAGTCAGCCAAAAAGTATGACAGGAACTTGAGTTGTGTTTTTTTTGCATTAATTTGATCTCTCAACAGGCTGTATTTATCATTCATGTTTGTCATAATAATGGCAGTCATCACAGTGGTAGTAAGTGGTAGTATAAACAGCACAATGTCAGCACCATCATACATGCATGCTGGGATCCCCCCCACTCTGGTGCCACTCTTTTTTTTACCAGAAAGCACTCGGCTTCCTGTAAAGATCGAGTTTCTCGGCTGTGAGGCAGCAAACAGCTGTCTGGATACGACTCAACAGAAAGCACCAAAATGGCTGCTGCTCTCAGGAGTCCACTTCCTGTGAAGAACCGCAAGTGAAAGAGACCTGAAAGCCAACCACTAACTAGGGGGATTTGCATGCTTATGTTAACTGGCTTACAAGAATTTTATTGTTTAGTGTAAAGTGTTTTTACAGAATAAAAAGAAGAAAGATGAAGTCACACTTCTCTGGTATAAAAGCAACATTCAGTTATTTCTCAAAGGCCCACGTGTAGGCCTACTTTATATAATGTGTATTATAATCCATAGAATAAAATAAACTGATTTAAGTGTATTGTGCTGATGGCCATCTTCATGTCAGCTAGGCTACTATGTGATCAATTACATAATGAAAATTTTGACAAAGATCACAAAACAAATAAGAATATTCTGCTCTAACAACTGACAATGATCTTAATATTAAACAAAAAAGATTTTCCACACAAGTATTGTCATCTAGAAGAAAGAGTTCTTCCGGCCAGAGTGTGTCCTCAAACCGGTAAATTGCTGTGAAGCTGATAACTAACTGAGCTTCATTAATGTTTCATTGGAGTTGTTAAGGGTCCCTCAGTGAAGACAAACTGAACAATTGAAGGGGGCCTCAAATAAAGTCTATTTTATGTTAATATATTTAAGACACTGCTTTGCATTCTGTAAAGTGGACAGATGTCAATCCTGACAGATGTGTGTGAATAGAGATCAGTGTGGGTCTGCTTGTACACTAGAGCACAAACATGGTCATGAGCACCCTCTGGTGTAATGACTAGAGTAGAGAACTAGAGTAGACCTGCAGAATATTATTATGACCGCCGCTAGCAAAGCGGTCATATAGGGATTGTCAAAGTTTTTTTTCCTTTCTGTCATCTACTTCCTGAAATTTTGGTCAACTATACCCGGGACACCGAAACACCGGGGCACATGAAATTTGGTGGGTATGTAGCCCCCACTAGACTTTTACGGAAAATTTTCATTTGGTCCCGGGGCCCCTCCCGAAACCCCAAAAATGCAGTTTTTCCTAAATAACTACCTGACGAGGATGAAGAAATTTTTATGGTATGTTGGTCTCAAGGGCCCACATCAACCTAGCCCATTATCACTCATTTGTGAATTGCACCCCCCCAGTAAAAATTTTAAATGCAATATCATTCTGCTTTAATCACCCCTCTCTTCAGTTAAGATGTTCAGAACTGCACCAAATTTTATGTGTATGATTAACCTGACATTCTCTGGGGGTATGCCAAGTTTCGTAGAATTTCATCCGTGGGGGGGGGGGGCTAAAAAAATGTAAGTTATGTGTACATTTAGTGACTGTACACTCTTTGGCCTGTAATCGGTAATTAGAACGGCCGAGAACATAATTACAAATTCAGTAGGATTAAAGGAAAACCAAATATTCATCATTTGGCTGCATTTCCAGTATTGGCGTTACGTAGTCGTTTGTCCACCAGATGGCGCATCGTTGCAGTGAGACGTAATTTTGTTGGAAGTTAAAGGAGAATTCCGGTGTGATATTGACCTAAAGTGTATTGAAACATGATACCGAGTGTGAACGTATGTCTCATAGCCCATCTCGGCTTGTCCCCTGCACTCAAAAATCTGGCGCTAGTTAGCCGATGCTACCAACAGCTTTTTCAATAGTGGTGCTTCGGCATCGGGCTAGCCATGCAGTAGCAGCAACTGGAATCCATGCATTTCCACTGAATTATTTTTGGAATCTGATCCCTTACCATACCTGTTCATTCTTACTCGTTGCTCGACTTATCGTGACTAAATTTAAGATGGCTGCAAACGCTAAACTTCGTGAAGATACTGTCTGTATAAATCGTCTTGTAAGTAAACTACCAGTGCTTTTTCAAAGTTCTCAATGTCTCGTTTTAAATGTCAGGGCCCTCGGAAGTCTACCAATGAAGTGTGGAGATACATTGAGCCTCGTAAATGGGTGTAAAACAGTGATTTATTTGCATGGCTAGCCCGATGCCGAAGCACCACTATTGGAAAAGCTGTTGGTAGCATCGGCTAACTAGCGCCAGAATTCTCCTTTAATCTAAAGTGGGTTGGAAAGACAATAGACGCTTCTTACAAGGACTGTAGTTTACCGCAGAGAACATCTAATAAGGGTAGGATGATTTCCACATGAAATTCCCATTTCTTCTTGAAGCCGAAATAAATCTGAGAATGTTTATCGGACATGCTTGGTTTTTACTGCAGGTAGGCTACGTTAATCTTATACAAGTTATATCAAGGATGTAGGTAAAATAATGTTACCGTTAGCATTGGTTGAGTGATGGAGGCCAATTTGATTATTGATGTATTTGTAGAAAACCATAAATGCGGTTATGACTACCAAGCAAATTGATAACAGCACTAATTGTATCTTTCGACTGTCATCTCATTCTCTTCTGACCATAACCTAGACTACAGGAGCTAAGTGAGTGACAACATGTTCGCTAACGTGATGGTTTTCTAATGGAAAATACCTGGAAGATAACCTGTCTATGATGCATCCTAAACACCGGGCTGGGACATTTCTGCTCAAAGTATCAAAAAGCATCTGAGTCCTCTATTAAATCCTCTATTTTCAAAGGTAAGGAAGAGCATGGCTCAAAGTAAAGTAACTAGGACTGAAACTACATAAATTCGTCAAAGGGAATAATTTGTGTCAACTAGCCGCAATGTAGATTTATTAACGCACCCGTGATGATCTACATCTCCATTTAAACCAAATGTTTTAGAGCGCACATTGAGAGATGTATCCAGGGCAGGGCTGTACCTACACATATTTGTTGCACGTGCTACAAAAATCATTCTTTGCGATGGATGATTTAGTACCAACGTTACACCGGTCTGATACAGTTTTGCCTATGGCTATAACGTGAGACTGAGACGCTTTTTTGTTTGTTCAAAGTGCGTGTTTAGGGTGTGAGAGGGAGTCGGTGTGCTTTGATTCCAGCTTGGTAGTTGTAGTCTATGCGATTAAAAAGCATGTGTGTGTGAAGTATCCAAACAATGATAACACTTTCATTATGGCTGCTTTAGCCACAGACCTTTAGCTACTGTACAGTGGGTCCCATTTAGAAGTGTCCACTTCATTCGCGCTTTCCGTGATTCACGCAGCTGCGGGAAATGTAGCCTAGCTGTTCTAATTGCCGATACCGATAGTATGTGCGTGCCTGTGTGTGTGTGTGTATGTGTGCACCACCATCTACAGGCCAATGAGTGTACAGTCACTAAATGTCCACATAACTTTAATTTTTTAAACCCCCCCCCCCCCATGGATGAAATTCTACGAAACTTGGCATACCCCCAGAGAATGTCAGGTTAATCATACACATACAATTTAGTGCAGTTTTGAACATCTCAACTGAAGAGAGGGCGATTAAACCAGAATGATATTGCATTTTCATTTTTTACCGGGGGGGCTAGGTTGATGTGGGCCCTTGAGACCAACATACCATCCTCGGTGCCACGGTTTAGGTAGTTATTTAGGAAAAATGCATTTTTTGGGTTTTGAGGGGCCCAGCACGGGGAGTGGCCCCCGGGGACCAAACAAAGTTTTCCCGTAAAAGTCTAGTGGGGCTACATACCCACCAAATGTCATGTGCCCCGGTGTTTCAGTGTCCCGGGTATCATTGACCAAAATTTTCAGGAAGTAGATGACGGGGATTTTTGGATGATTAGACACAGGCCTGTCCCTCAGTTCCCACCTGACTGTTCTCATCTAATGAGACCCAGACGGTTTGTTCAGTCGCAGCCCTATGAACACTCTACAGGGCTCTGAGGCCATCAGGCCCATATGCCAATACTGATGGATCCCCACATCCCAAAACGGCCTGAACTGGATGACACGCAGGTACAAATCAGAGTTCACATGGCACAAACTCTGTGATCAATAGGCATTCTCTTTGTAAAAGAGGTTTCTGCCTTTTTTGCCTCCCCCAGGAATGAAATGCAGCAATCAATTGAATTCCAAGCTTGATGGTCTCTTGAATGTGCGGTTTAGCCAGTGGACTGACAAGTTTAGTGTAGCATGTGGAACTATTAGAGGCCTTTGCAGTGCTCATTATCCAGTTAATGTGGTGTTAAAGACACTACCTTATTTACAAATAAAAGACCCGAAAGAGAAAATACCTAAATGAAGTTTGTTATGGTCAGGTAAGGATATTTTCTATTAAAAAACAGGCAGTTTCAGTGTATTTTGATATTCAGAACAACTGATCAAAACTGTGATTGTGAATATGTATTTATGAGTAAGTACTCATATGCATGGTGATAAAACAAGATAACCTCACTTGGATCTAGCAGATATAAAAAGATACCATGTTTAGAGGTATCTGGTGGTTGGATTCATTTCCGTTCTGGAAGTTGCATTGTGGCAGATGATGTCACATTGTGAGGTAAATGAGCATCGGCCTGATGTCTCTATAGGGAACCAAGAATGGAAACAGTGAAGCTTGTACTTCACTGAACTTTCAAACTGATCAGCATGGATTTCAGATTTACTGGTTGTGTAATGAACCTTCTACTGAGCCTGGTTTCATAGCACAAAGTAGCTGGAACTGTCCGCTACCTAATTGATTGTCACCATCGATGATAGGCTCTGAACTGATTACTGTGTAGTAGATGTCTTTGCAGGGTCTGTAGCAATTGCTCTTGGAATGGATCATTCACTACTTAGGCTGCATAGAAGAGTGGACTACATCAGATAACCTACAACTTTAGCAGATGTGTTCAGTTCAAGCATTCAAAATACCATTATTAGAGTACCATTATTAAGTATAACAAGGAAAAAACATAAAAAGTACTATAATTAAAGGTAAAATGTTTTTCTTTTATATATTGCAGCTATGTATCTTAATATGTGTGACCTTGTTAAATCATTTGTAATGGAAATTTGATGCCATACATTGCCATGTCAATGCTACAATGGTTTTGGACAGAAGATGTCATGCATTTAAATGTTATCACGGTGATCTTTCAGTCTCATCCCACTCTGCGTGACGTTCTCCCCTCCATCACCACACGTGCCACTCAGCAGGTCCACGCCGCTGATTAACATGATGTCAACAAGCCTCCTCTTTGACTAAGCGACATGACAAACGAGTTTGTTTTCACTCTTGGAGGCGGACGATCGGGCAGGGAGGTGGACTCTCGGGATGACTGACTTGGTTGCACATTTAAGTCCCATCACTCTGGACAGGTTTACTACCCACAGGAAGCCAAACCCTGCAGGCCAGCTGACGCCCCGAACGCTCATCTGTCATGTCTCGTCACACAGAAATGACAGGGTCATTTTTGAGAAGCAGAATTACTCAATGTTTCACACCTTTTTTTTTTCCCATAGAGGAATGAAACGTCTGGTTCAAACTGTGACAGCAGTTCCGCCGCGCTTCAGCAGCCAGGGAGATGGGGGTGGCAGTGGAAAAGAGGTTGAGGACGACACCTCCTCAAAATGGTTGCCAGAGATGATGTGGAGATCAGTTTCAGCTGACTGATTTCTGTCGGTGCAGGGGCCTCTCCAGGGAGCCGCAGGAAAGGCCTCCATTTTGATGCACTTTTCTCTTGCATTGCCTCCTTTTGTACTCAGAAAGGCGTGACTGTTTTTCAAGAAACATTTCCTTGGAATTCACTCTATCCTGTTCATCTTTTGTTCCATTTGAATTCCCCTCAACAGCGCTGTGAAAACATGGTAAAGCATACAGACACTGTATACTTCACAACACACCATAGGAAGGAGTGCAAGCGGGAGTACCAAGAGTTTCATGATTTTTACAAACAGATATAATTGCTCCCCAGTGATGTGGGATGTAGCCTATCTGGATTGATATATGAGGGCTGACATGGACATGAAATCACATGGAATCGCACAGCACTGTTCAAACCAGGTGCTATCAGTGCCTTCTCCTTCTAAACCCACAAACATATGTGTTAAAGGATTCCCAGTGCACAATGGGGGATTCATTTGCATACTGGATGTGCTGTGTAGGAGAAAATGATTCATACTGTCTGTGATGATTTTTTTTTTGTCAGTGTCCATGGGAGGGTTGATGCTTCATGTTTATGTCCCTATTCCCATAAATGGGAAAGGAGAGTATAAAATGGGGCAATCATCTTGTGCATTTTTTGTCAACTTGGACTGCCTCTTGAGTGTGTGTGTGTTTAGAGAGGGAGGGAGAGAGAGACTCATTAGACCCAACTGTTTGGAAAACATGGTCTTTGAAACCTATTTCGGTAATCATTTTGGTATAATAATGAGACCGTTATCTTTGAAATCCCCCTTGTCAGGAGTCTAAGCTGAGCAACAAATTAATATGCAAAGAATCCAGGTCACAACAAGGCAGATTGCCAGTCAAGACACATTATATTGGTACAACAGATTTTCTTGGTTTCAATCAACCGATGAGTGCTGTTACTGCATGGAGTGGACGAGCTAATTAAGGTGTGCTCACACAATGTGTATCACTATGCGTTACTGTAGTCCGTGCTGTAGGCTACGGCTTTGCTCTAACTCAGTGGTTCTCAACCTTTTTTGAGCAAACGCCCCCCTGACTTTACTTTGATCCTCTGGCCCCCCCCCCCCCTCCACACACACACAATTTAAAAAAAAAAAAAAAAAAAACCCTGTACCACTCACACTCATGCTATATTGCTTAAATAAAAAAACGAGCCCATTCATCATAAGAAAATGTGTGGACAGTGGAGATGGCCTCTTTTATTGCCAGAATTACCAGAGACTCACAGTGAACGGTAAGCCAGACTTGGCAATTAATAAAGCAATATTATAAGACGCCACCAACCTGGGGCTGGGGCTGGGGGACATGAGTACGGGCGTGTGCAGGCCCGAACTGCACTGTATGACCACTGAGCATAGATAACCAGTGAAATGTAGCTGGGACGGTAGAGGGGTTAGAAACCCATGAATGAAAATAGCCTATTTATTTCAGGTAGCCTATTTTTGCACCAAAAATATGTGAAAACCATGAAAGTTTAAGTCGCCTCTCAAGTCGCCAGTGCCCCCCTAGGTTGTACGAACGCCCCCGTTGAGAAACCCTACTCTAACTGGTAAATCACAATATCACTTGCTAAAAAATAATAAGATAAATAACTGTTTACGTTTTGAGGATATACAGTAGAATGGAGCAACAGTGACCCAAAGATCGACATGGTGCATTAAACTATCATTTGCTTGTTTGTTAAGCATGTCCTAAATTATGTGATTAAAATTCCAGCCATAAAAGACCTTCAATGCCCCCATTACGTGAAAAATCAAGGACACAGTATTGAGATTAAATCATGCCACCTGTTTCATTATAAGTGCACCAAGGGGCATACAATTACGCAAATAAATGGTTATACTATTCTGCATAGCTTCATGTTTTCCTGTGAATAGTGTGCCTCCGTTTCAACATGTAATCATTCCTGTAATGTTGAAGCCCTTGCGATAACCTTGTACTTTTTAAGCTGTTCTGACGGATAAGACCTCAGTCTACCCATTTTCTCTGTAATTAAAAAATATTCTCATCATAGCAAAGTGTGTAAATGAGCCTGAGATTTTTTTGGAGCATATATAAAACACTGACCTCCACCCTCATTACCAACACCAGAAAAGTGCTCCCATAATCAAAGCACTCTTCAGACGGGGAGAGAGGGAGGTATGCCAGCGGGGCTGTTTCAGGAAATTAACTCATTTTTTTTAGCGCTGTCTTACCCATGACCACTCTCAATCGCGTTTAGATCATTTAGATAAAAAAATAAAAAAAACATTTTCACGGACAACTTTTGATCCAACCATGGCAAGTGATAGATCTATCTGGACAGTATTATCTATGACAAGTTAGGACATAACTACACTACACAGCTTTTGCAAATGTTTTCCAAGCAAATTACCAAGACAATGTATGAATTTGTGATGGCTTGTTGTGTCTGCAGCTATTCTGTATTATGGAATGCATTTTTGTGAAAGTTTTCTTTATATAGAAAGATGTTGACTACAGAAGGTCCTCACGTAGAATACAGCAATTTTCAGAATTCACTGGGTCAGTAGTATAGGAAATTAGAAATATATCTTTTCTGCATGTAATACACATCAAACATTTCACATCAAAGACATTCAAAAGCACTCGGCAAAGACTCAAATTATCTGAAGGCATTAAAATCTCACCAATAGCCTACTTTTTTAAACTGAAAAAAAAAAGAGAAATAGGGCCACATGGCCACTTACCAATTATTATTAAGGACTACTCTGTCGGCAAGTAATGTGAACTTACTTTGTTTTGCATGATAGCATAAAGCATAACACACAACAAATGGGAGATATTCATTAACATAAAATAAGTATTATAAAGGATAATATGTGTTGCCAATGAATCAATGAAGAGACTAAACAAAACAATTGCACTTATGCAAAATAATTCCTCCACCTCATATTTCAATGCTTTTGAGGGCTATGTCCTGTTTTCATTTTAAAGAAAAAGTTATTTTGACCTCTCCTCCATGCTAGGGTATATATATGTTGTATACCTTATTCTCGATGGCCTGTGGATTCAGTGGTTTTGAAGTAATCTCTCTGTACACATATGATTTCATCAACCAGTGCAGTGATAAAGGTATTTGGATGGGCTGTCATTATTGAGTATGCATCCATTCAAGTCATTATTCAACAGCTCATGCAACACTGTGATCCATGCCTCCTGCCTACAGTGGCAACACATTGCACATCATAATGAACACATTAATTATTTAACACCTAATCTTTGATAATAGGGCAATTAGCACATGCATATTGCAGACTTGCTAAAGCTTATTACAAAGCCCAGCCATGAGCTTTGTAATGAAGTTCTGCTTTAATTCCACTGAATTAGTCATGGGGGAAGTGCATGTCAAAATGCACTAAAGATGAATGCTTGGATATGATGTATCTCTGATATGTCGTAAAATTTGCAACCTGACAACTTAGCATCTTTTGTCTCAGGTTTATGCAAATGCACATACCTTATTTTCTAACTTGTTATCTTTAAACAGTATAACTCCATGTGAGATTTCATTTCAGCTTTTGCAGTGTGTCTAATTGTACAGTTAATTAATACAATATTCAATGTGACTGCCTTTTTCATTATCTGATGTATTTTTGCTCACACCATTTCTCTTTTTAACAGTTTATTAAAGGTGGTTGAATATAAAACCATGTGAAACTGTGTGAAACTCTGGTGACATTCTTCAAGAATAGCCCAACAGCTCTGAAATCTTCAAAATTATGTGTAGAAGATTCATTTACTGGCAGCAGAAAATTACTCCCTCAGAGTGGAGGAAAATGGTCCACCGGAGAGTGCACCATCTTATTGAGTCATGCTCCCTGAGCGCCACTCTTAGCACACTGTTCATGTGTGGAAATGACAGAGTTCCTGGAAGGACTGAATAAGAGCAACCTAAAAAAATTATCAACAGACCATGTTACAGGACCCCTAGTGCCCACATGTCCCGTTACCCTTGTGTGACCTAAAAAAATCCATGTTTCCAAAACCACAGTCATGGTTGCACAGGATGCAGTTGGTCACTAGGGCGATTCAGAAGTCAAATGACCCCATACTGAGCCAACGAGTGCTACCTGCTTGAAAGAAGAGGCCTGCTGAGAAGGACTGCCCACAGGTTATCATGACACATGCGTTCACTACAGCTTCCTGCATGGGGGCTTCGGACTTGTGGGGGCAGCCGTGGCCTACTGGTTAGCGCTTCGGACTTGTTACCGGAGGGTTGCCGGTTCGAACCCCAACCAGTAGGCACGGCTGAAGTGCCCCTGAGCAGTCGGGGAGCAGTGAGGAGCAGGTGCCTGCTCCACAACACCCATACATTTATATGTATGGGTGTTGTGGAGCAGAAGTGTTGCTGCTTGACAAGTGGTTGGCCTTGGTTCGATTCTCAAGTCTGCTGTTATGTAGATTAGTTAAAACCAGACTCAGTCACTTTGTGAATAGAGTCTGGGGACTCACAATTGGAAAATGTTTGTAACACTAAAATGGTGACAGGTATAGACTCTGGTTAGGCTGGACCAAAGATTTCAATCATATTGATCAGGGATTCCAGTTACTTCCTACTTTGCCTAAAATTTACAAATTGACCATAAACAGCATTGGTAGTCAAGAAACAATGTCTGCAGGCCGCCTACCTTGACTGTAAATATGTAGGCTACACATTCTTCCGACTGCAATTTTTGACAGCGTTGCTACTACCATTTACCACAGTCACTTTCGATTTCGAAACCATAGCGTCACCCCCCTCTCGTCGTGGATTGGCCTGACTTTTTGGGGTCTGATGAAAGTGTTAGTGAATTATGGTGTTCCAGACTAGTATCTCCCCGAAAGGTGTGGCCAGGCTAGCTGTTATGAGTTCTTTAAAAGCGTCTGCTAAGTACTTTACTTTACTTTTTAGTCTAACGTTTCTGATCTCTAATGAGATTACATGGGAAACTTATTTGACTACATTCCTTCACTCAACTGGCATTTTCCCTGTAAACACTAAGGTCATGGTTGGATTCTTATCACATTTAATCTTAGAGAGTTTAAGTGATAAAGGATTCTTTATTGATAAAGCATAATTCAGCCATCAAATTATTTAGCCCAAATTAACTGATATAAAAATCGCCATGAGATCAATGATGATGTACATTCATTTTCAGATGTGTGTTCACATACTGTGATCATGCAGCTGCTGGCGTGTGGTAATGCTGTGATGGCGCCACTATCCCTGGGCCTTGGAGTCGGGCAGATAAACGAATCTCGGTTTCTTCTCAGCGGCATGCATAGCACTTTTCATTAATCAAACTTTTGAAATTTTTCACCGAGCGATCCCTCAAACCATGCAACTTCAAACTCTAACCTCAGACAGAGATCAGACTGTGTTTCCAAAGAGGCCCTGGGGGGGTGGGCCTCCTGCCCTAATTAACCCACTTAGATTGCATCGAGTCAGTGTCAACACTCAACAATGCCTCTTATAATCTGCCAGCACTACATGTATGTGGGATGTGAGCATAACTCAAATCTGAAACTTGGGAAAAAATGAGTTCAGGAATTGAAGAGAGTTCTTATTCGAAACTATGAAACGAATAGGCCATTTGCATTTGGAATACGTGGTGGAAGTGATGTCTTGGCAAACTTTTCCACAGTTCAGAAGATTATGCTTTACCTTCTCCATCAGTACATTTTTTATAGGGCTAATAATAAAGCCCAGCAGTGCCTTCAGCTTCAGGTTTGAGTGGTCCATTTTCCCTAAGTTTAAACTGATTTTACATGACTGAGAATGCACTTGACATTCACTCCCATGTTCTTGAGGGAAACTAAAAGAGCCTTCCCTTGCAGCTGCTTCTCTGAAAATGACAGGCTTTGTCAGTATTCTTTTGATAATAGCTCCACATTTACACTTCACTAAGCTTGCTATTTGTGATTGCATTTACCCATTGTGCCTCTAGTCCCTCAATTTCATCCTCATGAGGACAGTGTGTTGAATCAGCCAGGTGTACTTCCACTAAAAGGACTTCAATGATTGCTGGTCCCATTCATGCTATTTAATGCTGAGAAACATGGAACCATGCACTGTGATCAACACATTCATGTTACTATCAAAAGCCATCTTTAAGTAATTGCTCTTCATTTTTCACAGATCAACTCACCTAGAGACTGTGATGCAATTAAGGATAATGGGTATTATGTAAGATTGATGAAACTTGCCATTTGATAAGTCTAATCTTTAAAGGGCACAAAAATTACTCTGACATGCCATGATGTTCTGTTGCTCCTTCAACACAGTTCTGTACTGTACATCTTTTTAGTCATGCATATTCTGGATGTATATGTGTTTCTCATCTCCCATCTTCATAGATATTTGATGCCATATATGCGATAAATGGAAGCATAATAACATCAATGGCTATTTTTTAGCTGCATGCTTGTGTCATTAAAACTTAAAAGATAAACCATGGATCATAGAACTAAAAATGAGACAAAATGTTGCTCATTAATTTGAATGGATTTTACTCGTAAACACGTTACTCATTTTGAAATATTTATGTGCAATTCATGAAATATTCATTTAAAAACATAGAATCAAGGGAGAAATATGAAGGTCTCACCAGCTTGCAAATGAATTTGTTTGGAGTACATGAAAAAAAATTTTTTGCATCTATGCATCATGACAGGGTATAGCATGTAACTTAACAGTGCATTGGCCAATGTAATTACTACCATCATGGAGTCATTTATTAGTATAAATAACCAACATATTATGATGTACTAATCTCACACGTCAGGCAAACCAGTGTATTTTCTGGTCAAACTACCTGCCTGGTTTGCTTACAGCGGTAGGGCGAAGCTTTATGTCTGATGCTATACAAACCAATGATGATCCTGAGCTGAGCTCTTTGGCAACCTGACAGAAACATGGATGCAACCTTCCTGCTGATGCCACACTGACAGCCTGCCTGATGTGGTCAGAAGGCTAAAACTTTCCATTTTTTTAGTGTATAGATGATAACTATGATGCTTCATCTTTGTCGTTGTGGAATAAGGCAGAAATGTGTCCAATGATCCTTTTCATAAATGTATGAGCCCTCATACCACTTTCCTCTGAGCCTAATCATGAAGCTGTGCATTGTATCAGAAGATCTCTGAGATCAGATGGAATGTTCTTAAGTTCTTTTAACCTCAGGGAAGTTCATTTGTAGGTTTGCTGTGCAGTTCTCGAAGAGATGAGTACGATGAAGACGTGGTTATCTTATGCAGTCATACAATAGAGAGTTCTGGCACAGATGGGAGCAGCAGCTAAATGCTGAATGCTGTGTGTTTTGAAATGTTTTGAAATCAGAGGAGAGGCTGGTAACATTTGCTTCTCTGCTCTGTCTGCGTAAAAGTAAGGGCTATTGATAAAACCGCAATGCACTCCACCATACAATGGAGTCAGTGCTCTTCAACTTAAATAAAAATGAGGTGAATTAGAGGAAGGACATCCTGAATGCAGGCTAAAGGTTCAGGCAAGTGGCCAAGTGGTTGATGCTGGAATTGAGAGTGAATTAAGTCTCTGTGGCGTGACCTTGAGTGTGACCCCATGAACAGTGGAAATGCAAGGTTTCAGGGAGAATCCTGGACAGTACAATATGAAGCTAACAGTGGGACTTTCATATGAGCTACTCACCATTTTGAGGTAGTAGAAAGAGCTCAGGGTGGTCAGTGACATAATAAAGGGTGAAAGAGAAGGGTTACAAAGAAACCCAATATGGGGATGAGAACTCACCATTATATAAGCTGAATAATGTGCACACACACACACACACACAGAAAGAGAGTGTATTTTAGAGTTTTGGAGTTTTATTTGTCTGCATGGATGCATTTTTGACATTTTGCAGCATTAGCAGAGAATTTTGTTTTTGTGTTTCCTATTTCTCTCTCCCTCTCTCTCTTTCACTCTCTCAGTCAAGTACAGCTTCATTTTAAGTTTAATTTACTGATAATTCTAGGAATAGGATTGTACTCTTTTGTTTCATTTCATATCAGTTACCATTTTATCGTTTAATCTATGTCTGGAATACGGGGAGAGAAATGTCACTGTCGTACTGCTGCAAACTTGGGCGTATTAAATTAAAAATTAATGACCCACTGTATCACATGTCATTAAATCAGTTAATTATGTCCAACCTCAGTCTCTTAATATCACTCTGTCAGGCTGATAAGATACACTTCAACATTCAAATAAGAGGGATTGTAGGTGAGACCATGGGCCTCAGTGGACAGCTACTGGCATGTGAAAGCACTGTCCTTCCCAGTGTTTCACTGGCCCTCATTACTAAACCCTGCACAGACTCCAAGACAGTATTCAACCACTGTGTTGGCCTGCCGCTGCCAGCCATGCTATGTGCTACTCACCACCATCAATTATCAATCCATTAGCACGCCAGCCTCATTTGGAAGGCAGCCATTTTGTGGCAGTGGACCATTAGTATTATTCCCCCCATAAGATGTTCCTGGAGAGTTTGCTGCAAAAAGTACTACTGATTGTGTCTTTGTCAGGGGTTCTGGCATGGAATATTGGTCCCTAGAAACTGGGGTGTGGCATGTTATGGATGACGGTTTCCAGAATGGACGTATTTGAAACCTTCACAGTTTTAGAATTTGAATAGAAGCCTCTTCTATTTTCTAGTTTAATTAATGACCTCCCAGAAATATGCTTAGACTGTCACATCGTTATTTCCCAGATTGAGTAGGCTATGCACTACAATCAAACTTTGATGTCATTCAAAAGTGGTTCTCTTCCAACAAACTTTTATTAAAAGAAAAGTCATTCAGTATGCTTTTGCCAATAGATTTGCACTTCGGCACTAAGCCAACAAAATATCAATTAATTTTGTAGATGGCCACTTGAGAAAGTCGAAGAATTCAAATATTTGGGCCTTTGGCTTGACTCACAACTTTCTTTTAAAGACTCACATTAGTTCTATTGTAAAGAAGATAAATTGCAGCTTGATAACATTATACCGCTCAATTAGCTTTACTCATTTACTCAACTATGCTGACATTGTCTATCAGAACACATGAGATTCAAACCTTCAACCACTGAATGTAGTTTATAATAGTCTCTAAATTTGGTTAAGGTGTCCCTGTAGAACCCACCCTTGTTATATGTATGAGTCACTGAATTTGCTACCACCTAAATCTGGAAGACAGTTTCATCGGCTACAGTTTATTTTTCAAATGTAGTTTCTTTAATTACCCATCTTACCTAAAACAATATCTAACTAGATGTACCACATAGCGGTACAAAATATGACCGCCGCTCAGTCCTGTACATCCGTTCATGAAAAATAAATCACACTTCAATTTGTCTCCATATTTTACTCCATCCCCACTCTTGAAACTTTTGTGTATGCTTGTTTGGCATGCCTGAGTGTGTGTGTGCGGCTGCACAGAAAGTAGCCTACTGGTGCTGAAAAGGTGAATAGATTGTAGAATAGCCAAAGAAGATGTAGCATTGTTATAAAACCTTTAAAATCTCTAAACAATCACAAGTAGGGCAGTTCATCACAGTTCATCCATTGCAACTGGATTGATGAAAGGTCACTTACACCTGTAGGCTACATTGTATTTGGGAAAAAGCAAAAGGTATCAGCATAATGTTATTTATTTATTTATTTATTTATTTATTTATTTATTTATTTATTTATTTATTTATTTATTATGTATTTATAAACAAAAACATCTCTGTCAGTACACAAAACTTGGCATGCATTCGGAGGGTGTCATAATGATCCTACACTTTTAATTTCGTGCAGTTTTGACCATGTCAGCCAGAGATATTGTGATGAAAACACCTAATTTTTGCTTTTTAATTTTTAACTAGGTGGCGCTATACATGAAATAAGTGGTAATGGGATGGGTTGACATGCCCCTTAAGACCAACATACATAAAAGGTGGACCTCCTAGGCCCCACGGTTCTCGAGATATTCACAGAAAACTGTCTCCGGCCACCTACAGGCCAGTTGGTGTATAGTAACATAAATTAATTTATTGTGTGGCCCCCATGAACGGAATTCCACAAAACTTGGCGTGCATACAGAGGGTGTCATAATGATCCTACACTTCCAATTTTCGTGCAGTTTTGACTATGTTAGGTCACAGATACCTTCAATTACAACACCTAATTTTTACTTTTTGTGTTTAACTAGGTGAAGCCATACATGAAATGAGTGGTTATGGAATGGGTTGACATGGCCCCTTGAGATCAACATAAAAAAAAATGGTCCTCCTAAACCCTACGGTTTTGAGATATTCACAGAAAACTGTGTCTGCCCTACCCTCCTTTCGGGGTCCAGTCCAGCGGGGGCTACAGATCAAAAGCAAAACGATGATTCCATGCTATCCATGTGGGGATACATGCCCACCAAGTTTCGTGTACCCGGTCTTTCAGTGACCCTGGAATCATTGACGGAAATTTGGGCATGCGAAAAAGAAAAAAAAGAAAAAAAATCTGACTAAACCTATATGACCGCCGCTTCGCTGCGCGGCAGTCATAATTCCTTACAGGTCACCATATAGCTTAAGACATACTGAGCATCCTTGCTTTTATGTTTCCAATATATCTAAAGAAGATGGGCGACGTGCCTTTCAATTTAAAGCCCCCTCAGAATGGAATAACTTGCCCAGTTGTCTGAGATCTATCGCCTTTTTCTATTATTATTATTTTTTTTTTTTTCGCATGTCCAAATTTCCGTCAAGGATTTCCGGGACACTGAAAGACCGGGGTAGATGAAAGTTGGTGGGCATGTAACCCCATATGGATAGCATGGAACCATTGTTTTTCGTTTTGATCTGTAGCCCCCCCGCTGGACTGGACCCCCCGAAAGGAGGGTAGGGCAGACACAGTTCTCTGTGAATATTTTGAGAACTGTAAGGTTTAGGAGGACCTTTTTTTTATGTTGTTCTCAAGGGGCCATGTCAACCCATTCCATAACCACTCATTTCATGTATAGCACCACCTAGTTAAACACAAAAAAAGTAAAAATGAAGTGTTGTAATCGCAGGTATCTGTGACCTAACATAGTCAAAACTGCACAAAATTGGAAGTGTAGGATCATTATGACACCCTCTGAATGCACGCCAAGTTTCGTGGAATTCCGTTTAATGGGGGGCCACACAATAAATTAATTTATGTTACTATTCACCAACTGGCCTGTAGGTGGCCGGAGACAGTTTTCTGTGAATATCTCGAGAACCGTAGGGCCTAGGAGGTCCACCTTTTTTTTGTATGTTGGTCTTAAGGGGGCATGTCAACCCATCCCATTACCACTTATTTCATGTATAGCGCCACCTAGTTAAAAGTGAAAAAGCAAAAAATTAGGTGTTTTCATCACAATATCTCTGGCTGACATGGTCAAAACTGCACGAAATTGAAAGTGTAGGATCATTATGACACCCTCCGAATGCATGCCAAGTTTTGTGAACTTTCGTTCATGGGGGGCCTTACAATAAAATAATTTATGTGAACTTTTAGTGACCGTACACCAACAAGGATTCCCGGGACACTGAAAGACCGGGGTACATGAAACTTGGTGGGCATGTAACCCCACATGGATAGCATGGAACCATCGTTTTTTGTTTTGATCTGTAGCCCCCCCGCTGTACTGGACCCACAGAAAGGAGGGTAGGGCAGACACAGTTTTCTGTGAATATCTTGAGAACCGTAGGGCCTAGGATGACCAATTTTTTCCGTAGATGTTTGCCTCCAGGGTCATGTTAACCCATTCCATGTGCACACATGTGCAGAAACAGATACACACGCACACACATACATTCACAGTTATCATACGTATGACACATACTCACACAGTAGACATATGTACACATGCATGCACATGCACAAACACACATACGCAGGCAAACACACAAGCACACACACACACACACACATAAACATAAACATGTACACGCACACATGCACACAATTCAAGAATTTCTCAGAATTATGAACAGGCAAGATGGGGGTGGGGTTGTATAAAATGAATTTTACATGTGAAATCTATGAACTAATCATGTTTTGGTACTTGTTGTCTAGCAGATACCAGTGAGAATTGAGTGTGGATAATGCAATTTAGTGAGACAGTTAGAATCATATAGGCCTTTCAGCGTGATTTATTTTTGTGGAAAAAATGTGCTGGACTGGGCGGCGGTCATATTTTGTACCGCTCTGCGGTACATCTAGTTTTAGGTCATTACTTCTTACTTATCTGCTAACAAGCTGCTCTTGCTTCTACCTACTTCTGAAGTTATCTTTTCCCTCATTCTTCCCTATTGTGCAACTCTATGCTTGTGTTAATGCAGGCTTTGACTGTAAATCTTTTTTTGTGAATCTACTTAAATTTATTGTAACCTGTAACTGGCATAAGTTGTTGTTAACAAAGAACCAGTAGGTGAGGATGTGGTTAGGTGTTGCAGAGCTTCTGTGTGAATATGTATGAGTGTATCTGTGACTGTCTTGTGTACTTTATTGTTTTTCTGTGTGTGTGTACGAAAATTAGATGGCCCATCTCAAGGGGTTCATCCTGTGAATAAACTTCAAACTTCATAAAACTTCATAATGGATCTGACATTTCACAGGAAACAATGCCACTGTAGTTTGTTGAGAGTATTTTATATCAAATTATTTTGAGTGAATGTAATTTTTTTGTGGCTTGCTAGGAACAATTCAGAATGAAGAGCGCCACATTAAAATGCGTCTAAAAAAATCCCCTGTGGAGGTTACTGAATGATTTCATCATTTGACATCAGGGCAGCCAAGCAAATTAGAGCAGAAGGGTGCACAAAGGCAGCCTGTGATGGCTGACGCGCAGGCTGCAAGCTTTTCCACGACAGCTGAATTTGGTGCATTTCCCTCGCTCAGGGCAGCTGAGTCAGTGACCAGAGCTCATGGTGCACCGCACATGCGCCCGTTTGGCCTCAGAGCCAGAGCCATGCTCTCGTTAGCCACATAGTGCCTCCATCTTCCTCTTTTTTTTGGATTCACCCACATGCAGGAGACCTTTGTTTGTCTCTTCTCCCTTAAGCCACTGATAAAATGCAACAAAAGCTTTCTGCACAGGAACAATAGCAATAAGAGAGTTTGTAGCCCTCTTAATTTAATCAGGGGCTACTCAACAGCAGGAATAATGTGTGTGTCCTACTTTGTATGGATTCATTTTTCTTAGAATGTTTGTGGTCGTAATCATAACAAATCATCTCCAATCCTCAAAACAAGAAAAATATTTATAATAATGTAGAAAATCTAGGACACCCCCTGAAATTTTGACCCCCAAATCCAAGATTATTCTTGAATTTGATCTGTCTGCCCAGAAAAGTCCCAGAAATGTTTAATGCCCCTTCTGCTGTCTAGATGTTTCTGAAGCTAAAAAAAAAATCTCTTTTGATCCCCTTTCATACATTGTGGTGTTTTTAGGAAATTCATCATAATATGGTGAGTCTAAAATACTCAATGCAATATGTTATTACAGATACATGACCTTAAGGGTAGCAGGGTTACAAGGGTTTAAAAAAATATATACTGGAGATGGCTCCAAGGTTTTGAAAAGCCGTTTTTTGATGTTGTGCATATGAAAATTGATTTAATGATATGAATGAGATATGGAATTCCTGAACTTTATCACCACCACCACCACGCAATCACAGAATTTTTTTTAAAAACGACATTAATCAGTTCCCACTGGAACAGCTGCTGCTTATTTTATGTGTGCTGTGGGAAAACCGGACCACTCCCGTGATAAGATGGTGACATTTACACTGGAATTACCTGACTTTATTATCACACTTTTATTGCTGTATAGATACCCTTACAGTGAACAGCACTGTCTTTGTGTGGAACGGCTGAGGTTATAGAGTAAATGAGGCCTACGACTTGAGCCACATCTCCCAAAAGGGAGATATTTTTGAAGATCATTGTGAAATTATATTGTTTTCGATACTCTCATTCTGTTTTATGATTGTCTTTGTGCAGGAATTCCTGTGGGACGCAGGGCTCAGTTGTTAGAGCTGAAAGAGTATTGGCTCAACTAGTAAAATTGGAATGGTAAAGTCATATCAAGGGTGGCTTACGTAAATATTTTATCTGTGTTTGTACAAGAAGCACTGGGAGAACCTCCAAAGCACCATCCACCATCTTAGCTCTTTGAAGATGCATGAAACGGCTGACCCTGGAGGGATCTAGGAAAGCTATAAAGCCTAAATAACCACACAGCTGACCTCAACAACCCCAATCTACCTTCTCACCCCTTTCTCAGTGTTCACACTTCACTGAGAATTCACTTCCCTAAACTGCAGCCATGTCCTACTGCCCCCCTACACCACCCCAGCGGCACAATACCATCTGACCCCCTGTCACCTCTCTGACGTCAGGCCACATATTATTATTGGCCTTCGTGCAGTTTGGTTCCCTAAGGCCTCGGGAGAAAACCCCTTTCTCATCAAGTGTGGAACATTACACAGACCCAAGTCCAGTAATGATTTAAGAGGACATGTTTACCAGGCTTGTGAAAAATTCCAGAATTTAATTGAAACTGGCTCTTAAATTCCAATTCAATTCTTGAATTTCACTTGCATTTTAATTGAGGTAGCAAACAGGAAGCAGAATTGCAATTCGAAATGTGCACAACCCTGATGTTTACAGCATCAGACTCCTGTAATACCACAAGTCCTGTCCAATATCTCGGTAATGGGAATTTTCTTGTATTGTGTTCAGGTTATGGACGTTAGAAATGTGGTGAGAGGTGATCAAATCCAAACCTAAAATACTGTATTTCATTACAGTATGCAGTACCCTCCAGAATTATTGGCACCTCTGCTAAAGTTGACTAAAAATAGGTAAGAAGTAATGACCTAAAATAATAGAAAGAGGCGATAGATCTCAGACAACTGGGCAACAAATAATCTGTTGGTGATTTATTGTAATCTCACAATGAAAACAATGAGGAAAAATCCAACCTTGAAGGGAAGCAAATTTATTTTGGGAAAAAGGAAAATCTCATAAAGAAATAAATATTTTTAACAAAAACACTTTGCTCACAATTATTGGCACCCCTGCTTGTAGCCTCCCTTTGCCAATAAAACAGCTTGTAATATTCTCATACATAACAAGGAATTTAAGACCATTTGTCTTTATAAAATCTCCCCAGATCATCCAGATTCCTAGATACACACTTATGCATTCTCCTCTTTGACTTACCCCACTATTTATCTATGAAGTTTAGATCAGAGGACTGAGATGACAATGGGCAAAGTTTGATTTTGTGTTCAGTAAACCATTTTTGTTTTCATCTGGAAGTTTGTTTTGGTTCATTGACCTGATGAATGATCCAATCATGACTTACTTTTAGTGTCTAGGCAGAGATGGACAAATTTCCTTTGAAAATGTTCAGGTTTTTCTTTGGGGTTCATGATATCATGCACCTTAATGAGGTTCCCAAGGCCTTTGGGAATAAAAACAGCCCCACAATATCACAGCCCATCCACCATTGGGTTCTTTTCAGTATAGTCATTCTTCTATGTACGGCAAACACACCTAAAGTGTTTTTTGCCAAAGAGTGCAATGTTCATTTCATCTGACAACAGACCACACTTCCAGGCAAAGTCACTGTACCATCCATTTATTCCTGCCGTATACATTTGCAATTAAATGACTGGACAGGCTTTTACCAGGCTTGCCCTCATAATAATCTATTAGCAATGAGGTCACTTTTGAATATTTTTTGGGGGACTGGTGACCCCAAAACGCAAAAAAAAAAAAAAAAATCTGCAACTCGCCAATAGCGGTTCTTATGGAATTTTTGCCTATCTTGCCATCCTCCATACTGTATCTGGGGGAAAGATAACCATGGGTCTTTGTTCACGTTTGTTTGTCACATTTCCAGTTGATTAGAACCTTTTAATCATTATTTTAAGTGTAAATATAGGCATTTTCAACAAAGTTCCTAGTTTTTCCCTGACTTACAAATGTCAACACACTTTCTTTTTCTATCTGATTAACTTAAAGAAGTTGAAATTAGATAAGAAAAATGCTTCTGTTACAAGATTTTTCTAGGGGTGCCAATAATTGTGAGCAATGTGTTTTTGTTAAAAACTATTTATTTTCCATTTTCTCAGAATAGGCTTGCTTCCCTTCAAGGTTGGATTTTGCCTCATTGTTTTCATTGTGAATATCGCCAAAAGATTAGTTTTTATACCTGTTTTTAGTCAACTAGTCAATAATTCTGGAGGGTACTGTAGTTAAATTATACTGTGATTAATAGTTTTCATTGCAGAAGGAACATTATTTTAAAGCTGTAGTTACAAGAACAAACCTTGCAAATGTTATGGACATATCAGTGAAAACAATTGAGAACAGTATACAAATATTGCATTCTTGTGTTAGTTGACTGCAGCGTCCAGTCATCTCAAATGTGTCTCAGACCACTGTCTTTTAGTAAGGACTATAGCATCTGCCTCCCAGGTCAGAGAACAGGTGTAATGAGGTGTACTTAAAGTTCACCTGTGGGGAAATCTGGGATTGGCGGCCCAAGTCAGGGGCTCTCGTTCCTCATGCGCACACGGCAGCTGTGATGGAGTCATTCTGGCTGTGATCTGCGTGCTGGGGTTCAGCCACGAGGCGTCAGTATGACATGCCCCCCTCCCTTCCCCCCCTGACAGCCCAGACTCCTGGCCCACTGTGACATTTCTCCAGGTGGCAGAGGAAGTGACCACATGACCAAACAGACCGTTTTGTCATTCCCTTATGTGGACTACTGTCTCTTTTCTTGCACAATGACTTTGAAAAGCAGTAGGTGCGATGGCCAATGTCACAGCTACATAGCCAGAAAAAAGATTCTAGTGTTCCTGTAACCTGTGTCTGAGTGTGTGGCCTGGAGCTGTGTGATACAGGAGATATAGGAAATGCAGTGGTCACAGGCTGTCAAATATTATTGCATTTTGGGGAGAGTATTTGGGGAACTGAAATTACACACTGTCTGAATAAAACATAACATTTTACAGGCACACCAGAAGGAAGGAAGTGTGCAGACCAGAAATACTCTGAGGACACTGATGGAGAAGTTTGCAAAGGTTTTATTCAGGTTTTAAAATGGATAAATTATGTAGCTTAGCTCTAAGTAACTTTCTGTTGGTGCAGATTTGGTGGTCACAGCTAGTGGTTATCATTAGTGACTTCAGTTCAGTTGCCTGCCTCTATGTAAGACTTTACCCTCAGGGAGGAAAATTCCATGAGCTGAAAGCTGGGGACTCAGCTTTGGGGTAAAATCCCTACAATATATAAACATTTGACCAAGAAATGTCTTCTTTTGGGCTAAGCTACAGTATTACCACATTGTAGATGTCCTCAAAAGCAGCTGCTTTAAAGATTCTAGTAAAATCTGTGAAGACGTACATGTTTGTGATCTGTTCCACCAGACACACATGGCAGGCTTTGTGTACGTTGACACAGATTACCAAATATTCCCCACTTTAACCTAATGAAAAGCTAAGTCAGAACGTCAAATGCAGCAGAGAGGAATTGAATTAATACCCATTAGGGTACAGAATGACATGTCCACTGCTTGTCCCTTTTTTCCCCCATCCTCCGAAGAAGCGACCATCTGGACAGTCTGCCCAAGTGAGGAGTGACAGATCCGACATGACCTTGGCGTGTTCTGCGTGGGGAAGGCTCACGCGGCTCACGCAGCGGACATGCCCTGAAGGCAGATCAATCCAGTCGCACGCTCAAGGTGAGCCGCAGCTCACACGCTGATTGGCAGGAAGTGGGAAGAGTGCCACCGCGGTCCTCCTCCTAAGTGAAAAAATAGACACTTCCCCTACGCGGCTCTCCTCAGGGGTAAGAGAAGAGAAAATAATAATAACTAGAAAAAGAAAGTCTGTCCTCTTTCTGTACTCCCCACGACACCCCCTTTAAGAACCTATACACACATTTTCATTCTTCTGTCAGGTTTTATTTAGCTACTTTAAACTCACCCAAAGGTAATGCCAGTTTTTGCCAGTTACTTGTTGTGTTAATTACCATGCATGGCACAACTTTCACAATTCATCTATTATTCTACATAAACAGGACCGCAAGCAGAGCATGTATATGAATGAATACAGCTCACATAAATGTATTTAAGATGCTTCTGACAGACGTCCTCATAAACAGCACTGGACAGCCAGGGATGGGCAGGTGTCTCTGAGACGCTCTGAAACACGCTGCCATTTCTGTAGCCGCCTATTCCACACACCCCGAAGTGTGTCCTCAATGACAGATGGCAGTTTTTACAGGGCTCATAAAGACAGGCTGCGAGCTGGCAAGAGAGCCAGCTTTTATGGAGGAGAAATCATCACTGCTCATTGTCACTTTACGAGCTACAGTGGGCCTGTGTAGGGTGCAGGGGAAGGACATAGGCTGCATGTGTTAATCTGGGCCTTTCCTGTGACTTGCCTCCTGAAGTAGTATGTTGTGATTTGGGAAATTCAGGGCTGCTACAGTATATGCTATACAGCATCTATATGAAGCAATGCATATGATCTACAGGTCATATGGGACTCAAACCTAATTTACAGACTGACAGCGTCACCAGTATTTGGATAAATAACTATCATCTCTTTCCTAGAGTGCATTCATACTTCTTATTGCACTGGTCGGTAAAAGCAGATCTGCATGTGTGAAGTCACTGCCTATAGGGGCTCTTTGTGATCTCTGGGTTGAGCTCATATTTCATCTTTTAGCATATGGCCAATAATGACCACTCAAGGAGGTCAGAGAGCATGCTGCTTCCTACATTTATTACAGCCCCATGCTAATGATAGTGTCTCCAAATGAGACTGTCTTGCTCTTTTCAGTGTGTCTATGTGTGTTTCTGCAAATGTATGTGTGTGTTTGCGCATGTCTGTGTGCATATGTGCTCCCCTTTTGCAATTTTTTTTCTTTCAAAATGGAAAGCAGTTTTTATAATGGTTCTTTTTTTACAAATAAATCAAACACTGGCACTGACAGGCTCTGGGAAATGTCTGGTTCTAAATGATCTTCTGGGAAAACAGCCTCTGGGGGCAAGCATTTCCTTCTGATATGACAGGAACTGAATCCACTCTGTGCTCCACCTAACCCTCGGTGACTTCCACATACTTGACAAATGAAGGGCGAATGTGTAATGGCCTATTTGAGACTACGTGTGACGGATAGGTACATCAATCACCAGCGTCATTATTTAGTAGGGTCCTAGTACAGCAGTGAGAGATTTGGTGAAAAGTAGGTCATTGGATTTCCTTGTGGGTGGCTGTTTGAGCTTGTGATTCACAGTAAAATATTTTTTTCAAGGACCCATTTAATCTATTTCTGTTTTTTTTATCATTTGATTAAGATATTTTATTTTGCCCTGAGGAATTTAAAATAGAGTGAGATGAGGCAGGGATTTGGGTGAATTTTGTGAGGATTGGGGAGAGAGTTTTCTTAATATTTGTGTTTCTAACTTCACACTGTTCTTTGTCTCAGCGCACATCTTCATTTCTCTGGAGAAACCTATTTGGCATCATCTATGGCTTCCTCCCCACCACTCAACTAAACCTTCTCCTCCCCACCACTCAACTAAACCTTCTCCTCCCACACCTCACCTATTCAGCTGCTCACAGAGTGTGCCATCGCATCACACCATACAGTACAACCTAGATGTGCAGATGGATTGGATTGCTCTCCAGTAAAAGAGAACACACACACACAGACCCACTCAAGCACGGAAATATTAGGTTCTGTTTTATCCTCATAAAGTCTGTGAATATGGCTTTTAATGTTGAACTGTTCATCTTAATGGCCTCTCTCACAATGCAAGCACAGGCTACACCACTATAAGATTTCTGCCTAAGAGTGGCTCAGCTTCTGTCTGACCTGTATGTAGGCAGTGCAATCTCTCTTTCTGGAACAATCTTGCCCACAATCTATACGCCCTACCTCCCAGAAGGACTTTCAGGCCCGGGCGTGTTTATTGCCCAGTGTTGATCAGAAGCCGCTCCGTGAGCCAAATCTAATTTCATTCATTCTATGTCTCTCCCAGGAAATAACTCAAGAAGCTGTTTATGTTAGGAGACCGGGCCCTTACACTCCCCAAAAAGTTCTTGCTGAGCAGATGGCAGTGAAAGGAGTGCATGTGTGCACTTGTTGTTGTTGTTTTTTCAGTGATAATGAATTCTCTCATCTCATCTGAATTTGTGGAGGGGTGAGGGCAAAAATTAATATGATGTTTGTAAAAATGAAATAGTAGTCTTGATGGTTAAACTTTAATACGTTAACATGAAGATATACACTATATAATTATGGCTGAAAGGAAACCCTTCTGTGATAACAGAGGCATTCAGAATTTTCAGTGGATGCATTTTAAAACTGTCAAGAAAAATTTCATATAGATGCTATTATTCAGTTATTGTGTAGATGCCTTACCTTTCTGTTAGAAAATGCTGAAACACATGTTGTCTTAGACCCAAAAGATAAATTACATTTAAAATTCTAAACAGCAAGGTGCATTAAAAAGCAGTTTTATTTTCATGATGGACAATATATCTTTTCTGCTGGCAATGCTGTTTATATTCCAACAAATAATCTAAAAAAAAAAACAGTCATCTGAATAGACGGCCCTTTAAAGCTCTGCTGGTAATTTGCACATGAGATGGAGCACTGCTGCCCAGACTTGCTCACTGGTGTGGAGAAGTGACTCTCCTGGCCCCCAGTGTGCCAGAGCGAGGCTGGCAGGCACCGTGCCATGGCGTCTCAGCGGAGAGGAGGTTGCCGCGCCACGCCAGTGTCTCAGCACGGGCATCAGGATGGTGGTGTGCCCCCTCTGTGACCCCCTGGCCGGCGCTGTCAAGCTGAAGAGGACCCCAGTGCAGATGCGGGCAAAGATCCAGGACAGAGAGAAGGTCAAGGGTTCACTCCGACCCCACAAGGGGATGTTTTTTTTTAGCCTACATATTTTCCTCTGTCTGCCTCTCTCCTTCTGTCTCCTCTAGGGCTGATACAAAAGGGTGTATGCCAGGATGGAGGTCAGGTCAGAATGCACAGTCTTCACACTTCTGAGGTCCTGTCTGAGTTTAGATAAAGAATATGAATAATCACTATACAGCATCATTCTTGCTTTCTTTCTCTCTCTCTCTCCCTCCCTCTCTCTCTCTTTCTCCCTCTCTCTCTCCCTCTCTCTCTTTCTCCCTCTCTCCCTCTAGTGTGTGGGGGATGGAGGAGAGATTGAATGTTACTGTAACAAGCAGGCATGCAGGTAGGCAGGCAGGCAGGCAGCTCTATTGCCGTCTGTGTTTACATAAGCACATTTAGTAGAGGATTTGATTTAGATGGTGGGCACGAGGAGGGTGTAAAGCAAAGCAAAGCACAGGTTGGCTGCAAATAAGGCGGATAAGATGAGGGGGATGCTGGGATTTCCTTTGTGATTAACACACACCGGCAGAGAAAAACAGGAGAAGAGGCCCAGAAGAAGATGACAACACTGCCTAGGTTCAGTTCAGGTTGTTGTGAGTGGAATTCTCAGAGAGTATGACAACTGACCAGATTGAGATTTACCCTGCATGACTATTTGTGGGTGTGATGATGCAATAGCTATGCACCGATATGGGACAATGGCACAAGCCACGCTTGGCCACTGTTAAGTTGAAATACAAATCGAGTATGATTTTAGTATTCATTCATTTGGATCAAACTTTGAAAAAAGACAGAACTTCGGGTGGTTAAAACAAAACAACAATAATAATGTATATCACAGTAACACTTTGTGCCAATATACAACATTAACAGATTAAATATCACATCAAATATTACGTGTCAGCTGACAAGGCTTAATATGGCGCTTTAGACTGCCGCCTGTAAGAAGATAGGCCTGTCTTATGTTCCAAGAGGTTTTTGAAAGGCAACATCCGTTATAAGTAGATTGTTTTGAAATGGTACCCAAAGTGTTAGTAAGAACAATGACAAAGATGTTCCATAAACAGCATTTGTGCTTTGGGAAAATAAAAAAAAAGACTTAGTAGACTTTTGGTTTTAACAGAGCAATACATTTAGGTCCCCAATCAAATTAGTTTTCCAATTCTACTTGTGTTATCGCAACAAATCCTGCCTAAAGTTTGGAGCACTTTCAGCTGATTAGATGCCAGACATCAGAGGCCTGGCAGAGAGTTTCCTCTCCAAAATAAATTTGGATGTTTGGATTTCTCCTTATCAGAAATGTTCAAGTGAAAGACTTGTTTCTTTAGTGTTTGTCGAAGAAAAAAACAAAACAACACTCTTCTGTCGTTTGCTGCAAACCATCAGAGAAATGAAACTTGAAATGTTGCCAAGTAGGTTTGAAGAATCCCCCCACACCTCTGAGTCCATGAGGTGACATAAGAATATCTCATGTGTGAAAAATGCTCATTTTCACTTTACAAACTGTGAAATAGCTGATGAATGGCAATGTTAATGGCAATGTATTCATAATGTGTTGATAATGAGACATTTCCCACTGCATTTCCCACTGACTGAGTGCTGACCATGTTACCAGTTCTATTGTTGTCTGTAATTCACAAGGTCACCATGGAATTAACCCAAGAACTTTGTGGCAGACAGAATAATCTGTCTGCCATGAGCTTCTCCATAGGAGTGATGACAGACTTTGAAAAGGGGTATGATGTTCAAAGGGAGCCCAGCTGGATACATGCCTTATAGTAGGACAGGGTCTTAAAGTGTGCCTCCAGCCAGTGCATAGTCGAGCTAGTTGGGGGTTTAAAGGAAATCACCCCCTCAGCATATAAGGAACAAAGAAGTCCTCAAAAAGCCAGAGTGAGCACCGCGCCCTCGAACGCACTCATTTCGAGTGACACCGCATCCATTCTGAATTATCTGCCGCTCCTAGCACAGCGGCACCTTTACTTTTCCGGCCGACTTCTTCTGTAGTCCTGGACGGTGCTGGACTATCAGGAGGACGAGCGTCTCCTCGGCGTGCATTCGCCCGCCTTCAGTCTGTTCAGCATGATAAGAGTTAGCTAAGTCACCACTTTCCAGTAAAACACAACAAGATAAAGTGATCATCCAGTCCCGGGGGGTTAAATTGTGTAATCCTCATCATTGTAACTCAATTCCAGTCTCTGGCCCCCGGGCTTCTGTTCAGCACAGTAAGAGAACTGGAGATAAAACTTAGCACACAGGGCTCATGACAGCCTGATCACACTGAGATAGGACTTTCTGTTATTTTGTTCTTTAATCCACAGAGCCTTTATCTGGGGGTTTTACTGAATCGCAATTATCTGAACAGGAGGATGCTTTTGTTTACCTACTTATCGTGCTCACATTGAGAAGGGTACATGGTGACTGGTAATAACTGATTGATATTTTGCAAGGCACATCATCTGGGTTTGTCTGTGTACAGTTGCTATCACCATCATTACATTGAGCAACACTAAAAGGTATTAGTTAAGGTCAAGTTCAGACAACCCCAATATGTTGTGTTAGTGGACCTGTCATTAACATGGTTGCTTTGTACTCACATTCAAATCAAACTTGCCCTGCAAATGGTGCGTAATAAATCCTGAATCCTTGTTCATTCATGATTCAGACACTAACAAACCAATAGTTTTTGTGTGCTTAATGGATTGACCCCATTTAGCTGAGAAATGAACTTTCCTTTAATGCATGAAAAACCAGCTAATTGTTTCACCACAATCAAGTATTTTAACATTTCAAAACCACGTCATATATGCACGAATGTGATTATCTGTTTTATAACGGGTCAAAGCTCTGCTTTGTCAATAGGACGCCTGGATAATCAGCAGACAGGAAATGTTCCTTCAATTACTGATAGACAAATGGGGAAAATCCGAGCGGTTCTGCTGCAGGAGAGCTCAGCCATGCTCATTAGGCTAAAATCTCGGCAACAAGCCAGACCGAAGAGGAGATTGTATTGAAAACGAGAGCAGGTTTCTCTCACTAACCCTTAGGGACCAGGCTAAACAATAAACCTGCACTGAAAATCCTTTAAAAAGAGATCAGTCTGTGTTGCAGCACTGTTTTGGAACCCCGTCTGTTAGCCTGTTAAGTGATTGCAGTAAATGTGCTTTCATTTTCATAGGGTTTACAGAATGCAAATTTTCCCTGATAACAAAAGCACACTCATCGGTTGTTCTCTGCAGCAAAATTGAACAGAAAGGCATTTTGCAGTCCAGACAGTTCAGAAAATCATTTGATATGATGTATTTAATTAAGAGGAGATCAAACAAGGGATGGTAAAGTGTTGCTGTTTCTCTAAATTTTAAATTCCACTTAAGATTTGGTGAACAACATTATGTCAAATTGCTGGGTAGAGTAACTAACAGAAAAGCTATTGATGGAGAAAAATGAAAGAAATGAAGCTCCATACATTGTATTGTGGAATGAACTAAAATAATCCCTTTAATTTTCAGCACTATATTTCAGATTTTTTATGAAATTCAGGGCCAACAATGACCATAAAACAGTTGTTACAGAACAATTGAAAAGGCAGACTGGGTTCCTTGTAAACCTTCACAAGATTCTAAAAGTTGAAGTATAATGGAAATATAATTTAATTTTAGACTGAATAAAAAATAAAGTCTACTTGACCAAGATGCGGTTCCCTTGGTGCAATCAATGCCTGTCCTCCACAGTCTGCACTGAGATCTCCCACAGTCCTCTCGGAGACCCATTTCAGCACTCCTGCTAAGAGAGAGGATGGGCTTCTTTAATCTTTCTGACCTGTGGAGCCATGAATGGCCGGAGCAGCATGATACACTCAGAGTAGCCGTAGACGTCAGCCCACCTGCACACTTTCCCAATACCCGCTGTTCAGCGCAGGGATCGATATGCCTCAGAGCCGACCGGAACCATTCCTCCCTACAGCAAAGCCATGAGACTCGCTCCATTTTAGAGACCATTAGCTAGAGTTCAGAATGCTTTTAACATTTTTCTTTACTCAAAAAGGCACGCTATGGTTACATGGACATCGCTTGTTGAACACAAAACTGCATACACACTTCAGCATCAGGAAACCCAGAAAGCATCAGGCACTCGGACTAATTTGGTTTAACATCAGGATCATCTGAGTCGAGTACTTGAGCCGGATAAATGGTCTGGGGAAGATTTTAAGAGCCTAAAAGCCATCTGAGCAGAGTTCTACCTGTGGACCTGTATGCCAAAATGGAAATCACAGCAGCTCACCAGCATTGCACAACATCATATTCTCACCGGGATTATATCACTCTTTACTTCATGACCAATTTTCATCTAAGATTTGGACATTAAACAGTTCCTTGAATGGAGCTTCGGGCCTTTGAGAACCACGCTAAATGAATCATGAACCACTGCTCCTAAATACTCTTACTAAATTTCACTTTCAAACTATAACTGAGCTTGATTATAAATTCCCATCGGGTGTTTTATTGCCACAGGCCCTGGCATCTCTGGCCCTATGAGCGATTACGCTAAGCCCTCTGTGGCTCAGCCGTATGAAAAATACATCAGTTCAGAAATCCGCATCAGAGCCAACGTCAAATTGGTCCACTGTGTGGACCCTAGCTGTACATTTTAGGACTATTAATTAATGAATAAACTGCCATTTAGTGGATGAACTTATATGAACCCACACAACACATGCACACAGACTAGACAACACTGGGATTCACAACACTAATGACTATGTAAGCATAAGAGCAAAATAGGAGGTGTCCTAGGTTCATTACGTATCCATTTTGTAATGAGCAATACAATTAGGAGGCGATTCTGAGGGTACATTTTCCCAGTATAAAACTGTGTATGTGTGTGTGAGAGAGAGATAGAGAAAGAGAGAGAGAGTGTGTGTGTATCAGTGTGTATGATGTGTTAAATCAATCCAACCACAGGACAAAATAGTCTGCACTTCTGAGTATCAAAAGAATGACCATGAGGTTCCTCTCCTGAGAGGTTTTGTTGAACGGCATTATGTGTATGTATTTTTTTACATCTCAACCATTTTGATCATTGTCAAAAATTGAAAAAATGTAAAGTAAAAGACATGAAAACAAAAAAAGTGTCCTCTGAGTTCCTGAAATAAAAGAGACAGGAAAAATATCACATCTACTTTCATTCCAAATGGCAAGCAATGGCAGATAAGACAAGGCAGGCACATGCCAGCCGGGGTTAATGAGGACCACAGGAACTTCACAGGTTACAGTGTCAGGGAAACGAACGGCACCATATAATGAGTGACTCACAGTGGCCCACGAGCAACGAATCTGGGGAGAGAGAGAGAGAGAAAAAAAAAACTCTGTCTGAGTCTCATTGTTTCTGAAGCACACAGGCAGTTATATAAATTTTACAACCCCCTCCAGCCACAACAGAGATGATGATGTTTACCTTGCACTTCCATGGTTAAAACACTGCTTGGTGTCAGTATAATGTTTGTTACCGTGTTTTTATCATTATTTTCATCATAACAAAAATATTACTGGAAAGAATTAATTCAGTGCTTGTAGTAAAAATGGAAAATAAAGAAACTATTAGATTTTGCCAAAACAATGAAATGTCCACCCAAACAGATGCTTGACTAACACAAAATAGATGCCCACAGTACAGTTGTAAGAAGCTGACATAATGCAACATAAAAATCTCATTTATGGACTGTTAATTAAATGGCAATCCTTTCTTTTTAGAGCTAGGATAGACTATGAACATATATGGGTTGTATTCTCAGCTAAGATTGCATCGTGACCTTGAGGACATAGCTAAGTCATCACTAATAGATAACAGCTAATCATGGTTGATGAAATACATCAATTTTCTTTACTTAGGTGAGGTTGAGTATCGCAGAAGTATCACAGAACCTGAGTCCTGCTGCACAGCATTTCAGACAAAAGTGATGGAGAAAGTAAACTATTTCCAGTCAGTGCTTTACTGTAAAACTACCACATGCAATTGAAGTCGTACTAAGCGACTAAGCGAGAGTTAGGAATAAAGCGATCATTGATGGATACTATTTGTTGCTAAGAAAAATATAGGATAGCAAATATTTAACTAACCGTCTTCTTTCTATGCAGCAGAATTGAACAAGATGCGAGTCTTTTGAAAAGTATCAAAGCCATGGAAGAGAGGTGGTTGATAAAAACCTGATATGCTCTCAGGCCTTTCATACACCAAACAGCCATATCTTCTCCCGATTCATCGTCACAAGTCTTTAAAGTAAACACTGATGGGTCTTTTCACCTTCACTTTTAACAGTGCATTTCAAACGCCATTTGAATCCTGGTGCGCATGAGAACACCTACAAGCTTGTTGCTGTCACTGTCACACGGCTCTTGATGTGTTCAAATCAGACCCATGGCGTTTGCATCATGTCACAGGGGTTCATTTGAGTATGAAGAGCCTGTTTGTCACATGCCGAGCATGCTAACCCCCCAGCTATTTGGCGCCAATTAGATCATCATTAAAGCAACACCAAAGAGTTTTTTGTACCTTAAAATAATGTTTAGAAAATTGTTTCAGTGGTTCATCAACTCGTAACAGGGTGAATGGCACTTCTGCATTCGCTTCGCGGCCCTCTATCGGCTATAACCGCACTATGTAAGTTTGCCAGATCGGGTAGCGGATCTGTAGTTCGATGGAATGAGACATAAGAAACTACAAATTTGACTTGATGTCGCAATACATCGTACTAAAATCATGCAACATATTCTACCTTGTCTGTGGACATCGTTATTTGCAAAGCTGGCGCTGGATAAACAAATTGCGTGCGTGCGACAGAGGAAAAGTTCTTTGGTGCTTTAACTGCTGGTGGTTTTCGATTCACACACACCTAATGGCATGATTTAGAGAGAGACTAACAGCCAAACACAGGCAGGTGCAAGTCGTGGAACAGATGGGGACAATCAGATCTATATGAAACTCCTACTGCCTCACAATAATTGCATAATGTTGAATCTCCACTGGGGTGCCTTCAGGTTGAGCTAGTGTTATATTGGGAAAACTGAATTGAAAGACATTCTCTGATGTGTTCTAAATGATCTAACATTTGTGGTAGGAATGGGAAGGACTGCTACTGTTCTGTTCTATTTATGTTCATATTTGATGATTCATATCTGGAGTACTTAAAGAAACCATAATGTATGTAAGATTGTGGCCAAAACTGGTACTGCAATCACTTTCAAATGACTGTAGAGCAGTGTATCCCCTCCCCCTCGCCCCTGACTCCAGGTTGTCGAAACACTACTGAGACTTTGTGATTAGTAGATAGGTGGAGGGTGGCGCATCAGGCTAAAACACAATATGACATGACAAAACACAACATCAACATTAGTTGAGGGCTGCAACTTCACTTTTTAAATGACAATATCCTGCCTGGACTACTGTTGTCAGTGATAGTATTTGAAATTAACATGATTTCTTATGTCTAGAGACATATCAGGGCCATTTTATGATTAATTGAAATACATTTCTTATACGGTTCCTTTAAAGCAACACCAAAGAACTTTCCCTCTGTCGCACGCACGCTATTTGTTTATCCAGCACCGGCTTTGCAAATAACGATGTCCACAGACAAGGTAGAATATTTTGCATGACTTACAAAGTACGATGTATTGCGACATCAGATGCAAGTCAAATTTGTAGTTTCTTATGTCTCATTCCATCGAACTACAGATTCGCTACCCGATCTGGCAAACTTACATAGTGCGGTTATAGCCCATAAAGGGCCGCGAAGCGAATGCAGAATTGCCGTTCACCCTGTTACAAGTTGATTAACCATTGAAACGATTTATGAAACATTATTTTAAGGAATAAAAAACTCTTTGGTATTGCTTTAAGTCTTCTGAAATCCTTATATCACACATTGAGACATTGTGACCGATCAGAATGATCAGATCCTAATCTGTACACTATACCAACATGATATTTTTTGAAACTGCAGATAATAAATGTGCAAATTCACAATTAAAGTGTAGATTGCTCTATCGCTCTGTAACTGGATAAAACTAGTCAATGTTTCCAGTTTAATGTCATGGACTGCAGTGGTCGTCCTTTAAAGGAATGCCCTCCATTTTACCAATATTTGTCCCCTCCAGCAGTCTTCTCTGCTTGATTTTTTTTACTGTTAGTGTCTCAACATCTAAACAGAGGCTGAGTAAGCAAATCAATATCTCTTCCCAGCATGTTGTGCAGGGTTTAATTTGTTGAAAGGCAGAGGATAATCAAAGAATGTGGCAGAACAAAACAAAGCATGATAAAGGGGACTTCTTGTATTTTATGCTCGACTGGCATTTATTTTGCACTCTTTTATTTGTTCTTGCAACTTTAAGAAATCCTCATTCTGTAGAAGTAGGGAGCAGTTACCGTCAACAGTTTAGCTAGGAAATTGGCAGACAGGGAGAGGCAGGGAGACTACAAGCAAATCTAATGGGAGAACAACTCTACTACCAGCTCTGGCTCTCTTGTTTATATGCCTGGTATGGTCTTATACACTTTTCATATGAATGTCACTGTAAAATGTATGAATGCGGGTTGTAAACACGAAACCAGCTAACTGAATCACCACGGATAGGTAAACAATAGCACTGAACTATCAGCGAAACACTGAGTAGAGATTTCCTCACCCATACATTGCTATCCAGTACTTTTCTTATGAATTTTCAACCAAGTGTTAGTACCAATACCAGGCCTGTGTCATGCACAGTAATGAATAATGATATTACACAAGTGAGCAACTTAAAAAATCTTAACAGGATGGAACAGGGCCAGCTGAACTGCAAGTGTGGTCAACAGAGAGCGCTGGCAGCCATGGAGGGACCGTCTCTGAGTCTCTCGTCCTTTTGTGAGCACTGAGCACACTTTGGTTCTAGCTGGCTCTGTTGAGGATATGAAAGGGGCACACTTGGAGATACTGCAAAAATAGCAACACAAGCCATGGAGACTGTGCTATGACAAAAGCCACAAGTTCTAACAGACTCCCTGTCCTGAATTAAGCCTCTCTGCTTGTTGCCGGGCTAGCCTTACGGCCTAGAAAAGCAGAGCAGCGAGGCGATGCTGATGTCCAAAAACTGTTTATTTCCCTTCCCAAACAGGGGATATGGTCGTCTCAGAGAAAAAAAGAAAAAGAAAAAACTCCAAAACAAAACTAGATGTACCGCATAGCAGTACAAAATATGACCGCCGCTCAGTCCTGTACATCCGTTCCGCGAAAATAAATCACACTTCAATTTGTCTCCATATTTTACTCCATCCCCCACTCTTGAAACTTTTGTGTATGCTTGTTTGGCATGCCTGAGTGTGTGTGTGCGGCTGCACAGAGAGTAGCCTACTGGTGCTGAAAAGGTGAATAGATTGTAGAATAGCCAAAGAAGATGTAGCATTGTTATAAAACCTTTAACATCTCTAAACAATCACAAGTAGGGCAGTTCATCACAGTTCATTGCAACTGGATTGATGAAAGGTCACTTACACCTGTAGGCTACATTGTATTTGGGAAAAGCAAAAGGTATCAGCATAATGTTATTTATTTATTTATTTATTTATAAACAAAAACATCTCTGTCAGTTCCGTGCGTTTTCAACAGCTATCAAAACAAAGGTCATTTTGGATGGATGGATTTTTTTGTGAATGTTTCTTCTTCTACATAAGATTTTAGTCATCTTTAGTTCATGTAATACTTTATTGTCAATGCACAAATTAAGTAACAGTAGTCTGAAACGTTATTGTTAATGCACAAATTAAGTAACAGTAGTCTGAAACGAAATGCTGTTTTACATCTAGTGGTGCAAATAACTGACATGTCCAAATGGGCCTTAATGAAATGCGTCGCTAGACTGTTCATACACATTTTAACGGGCCAAAGTTGAAGAGCTGTTGTCCGTTATTGTTCGTGCAAATATAGGCTGATTCATGTTCCCTTGCATTGTGTAACTGAGGTCCATGGCTAGTCTGGCTTTCACCAGACCAACCTCAATCTTTTAAGAAATCAAAAATAAATAGCGGGCAGATCAGGCTGGGTTCACCAAGCCTTGTCCATAGGCACCGATATTGTTCACGCTCTGGCTATTCTAAATGTAAAAATGCATCAGGGAGTTATGACAAAACTGTAACTAACACACTATCCTAATAGAAAGCTGTTAGCTTCCCTAAGCTACAGGTAGGCTTATAAGGTAGGCCTATTTACAACATAAATTGTCAATAGGCTATGCTGGCGACACAAATAAAATCTCCTTTGAAACCAATGGCTTCGCCTTACAGTATCAAGCGGACTTAAACTGCCATATCGCGGGCGAAAAGTTGTAATAAAATTCACGCAGCTCCATGAGTCAAGGAAAGCGCGAATGAAGTAGCCACTTCTAAATGGGACCCACTACACAGTAGCTTAAGGTGTGTTGCTAAAGCAGCCATAATGAAATGAAGGTGTCATTGTTTGGATACTTCACACACACGTGCTTTTTAATTTCAGACTACAACTACCAAGCTGGAATCAAAGCACATCGATTCCCCTCTCACACCCTGCACGCACTTAAAACAAAATAAACAGGCGTCTCAGTCTCACGCATGTATAGGCAAAACTGTATCAGACCCGGTGTAACGTTGGTAAAATCTTCCATTGCACAGAATGATTTTTTGTAGCACATGCAACAAATGACAGTCGAAAGATACAATTACAGTGCTGCTATCAATTTGCTTGGTATAACCGCATTTATAGTTTTCTACAAATGCAAACAATCAAATTGGCCTCCATCACTCAACCAACGCTTGGTAACATTACCTAGGTCCTTATTGATATTATAAGATTAACGTACCTGCAGTAAAACCAAGCATGTCCGATAAACATCCTCAGATTTATTTCGCTTCAAGAAGAAATGGGAATTACATTTCATGTGAACATCATCCTATCCTTATTAGGCGTTCTCTGCGGTAAACTATAGTCCTTGTAGGAAGCGTCCATTGTTATTCCAACCCACGTTTAACTTCCAACAAAATTACGTCTCACTGCAACGATCGCCATCTAGTGGACAAAGCGACTACTTATCGCCAATACTGGAAATGCAGCCATGATGATGATGATGAATATATATTTTGGCTTTCTTTTAATCCTACTGAATTTGTAATTATGTATCGGCCGTTCTAATACCGATAGTATGTGGGTGCCTGTGTGTGTGTGCATGTGTATATGTGTGCACCGCCATCTACAGGCCAATGAGTGTAGTCACTAAATGTACACATAATCTATTTTTTTAAGACCCCCCCCATGGATGAAATTCTACGAAACTTGGCATACCCCGAGAGAATGCCAGGTCAATCATACAAATAAAATTTGGTGCAGTTCTGAACATCTTAACTGAAGATAGGGGCGATTAAAGCAGAATAATATTGCATTTTCATTTTTTACCGGGGGTGCAAATCACAAATGAGTGATTATGGGCCAGATTGATGTGGGCCCTTGAGACCAACATACCATAAAAGATTCTTCATCCTCGGTGCCACGGTTCAGGTAGTTATTTAGGAAAACACTGCTTTTTTTGCGGTTCGGGGGGCCCAGCACGGGGGGGGAGTGGACCCCAGGGGACGAAACAAAATTTTTCCGTAAAAGTCTAGTGGGGCTACATACCCACCAAATTTCATGTGTCCCGGTGGTTCGGTGTCCCGGGTATCGTTGACCAAAAATTCAGGAAGTAGATGACGGAAAAAAAAAAAAAAAAAAGGACAATCCCTATATGACCGCTTCGCTAGCTTTGCTAGCGGTGGTCATAATAATCAATTAAACTAAAGTATTTATACTTTTAACTAAACTCAAAGCAAAATGACTTCAATAATATAGCACTTTAAATATAGCTAAATGTGAAACTCTTTTTTCTGGTCATACACAGGTGCTCTCTCTTTGCTCACCTTAACCAACTCTACATGCTGTCTGGTCTGCCAGAAGGTCTTCATTGTCCCAAAATCAATCATTGTCTAACAGCCTTGAACCAAACAAAAATATATATAAATACTCTACATTAATAAAATATAATACATTATCCGGTTACCAGACATTAACACCACAACCTTTACAAATACAATAAACATACATACCCTGTTAAATACACAAACACCCTTCTTCCCACACAACAATGCCCCATTCACGCCTATGACGTTCACTCCGCCAAACTATAATTGTCTCTTGAGAGCTACCGTCGGGTCTTCTGACGAACGCAAACCAGGAAGTAAACAGACCACTGTAAGTGGTAAGCCCTGCTCTTTGTTTTATGCTAGTTTGTTTATTGTTTGCCACGTTTATAAGTTTATTGTCCATAGTACTAAATCTTCAGTTGGCCAGTCCTGAAGTTTACGTAGTTTATTGATGAAGGTGTTTTGTGTTTGTGTTGCAGATGCTGTTGCTTCAGTGACTGCCAGCTGCATGCTCACGTTTGTGCGGTACAAACAAAATAAAGGCCTGTGTGAGAAACGGTGTCGGTGTGTTTGTTTGTAGCTTGTAGTCTGATGTGGTGTAACACTGGTTACCGCACCGTTACATTTCCCCCCCCCTCCATGCAGCCTGTCGCCCCAGGACCATGGGGATAATCCCTTCAAGCAGGGTTCCATTATGGGTACTCCCTACTCCTCATCCTCCGGGATGCGGGACAGGAAGTCAGCCAACTTGTTTCGTAGGGCTGGAGAGACAGGTACCACCTGGTGACCCGGGAGTTGGTGTCCCGCATCTTCCCCAGCCAATGGAGTGCTCTGTGGTCCGTCTCCAGCTTGAAAGGTCTGCCCAGGAGGTTGTAACGGAGGGAGTCAAGGGCCCACTTGATAGCTAGGGCCTCCAACTCCACCGCTGCATATCGCCTCTCCCGGTCGAACAGGTTCCGGCTGATGAAGGCGACCGGCCTCCGCTGTCCATCCTCCTCCTGTAGCAGGAGCACCCAGGCCTACTCCAGACGCATCTGTCTGCACAATGAAGGGCTTTTCAAAGTCTGGGCTCAGCAAAACAGAGTCACTGCAGACTGCCCCCTTCAGATCCTGGAAGGCCACTTCACATTGCTCAGTCCAGACTACTCTATTTGGCGCCGCTGCCCTGGTGAGCTCAGAAAGGGGAGATGATCGCTCAGAGATGTTGAAACATCTGTACCATCCAACCAAACCTAAAAAAGCTCTCACCTTCTTTTTAGTTGTTGGCGGCGTACAGCTCCGAATGGCTTCAACCTTCTCCACCTGTGGGCGTATGACCCCACCGCTAATGATGTAGCCAAGGTAGTGGACCTCCCGCTTTACCAAGGCACACTTTTTTGGGTTGATTGTGAGCCCCGCTTCACGGATGCGGTCAAACACCTGTCTGATGTGGTGGCAATGTTCTTGCCAGGTGTTACTCCAGATGCAGACATCATCTAAATAAGCTGCAGCAAACTGATGGGTTCCCCTCAGAACACGGTCCATCAGCCTTTGGAAACTGGCTGGTGCCCCCTGCAGTTCGAAAGGCATAGTATTGAACTGGTATAGTCCAAAAGGGGTGCGAAAAGCTGTTATCTCCTTTGCCCGCGGACTCAGCGGCACCTGCCAGTACCCTCTGGACAGATCGATGGTAGATATGTATTTAGCCTTACCTAGCCGTTCCACAAGGTCAGCGATTCTAGGCATTGGGTAGGGGTCCACCTGACTGACTTGGCGGAAGTGTATGCAGAATCTTACGCTGCCATCCTTCTTTGGTACTAGTACCACCGGGCTGCACCAGTCACTGGACGATGGCTCTACGACTCCCAGTGAAAGCATCACATCCAGTTCCTCCTTCAACGCTGGCACCAGCCGCTCTGGCACCCGATAGCTTCTCCTCTGAGGGGATGCGTCTGGCTTCAAGATGATGTCATGGGTCACGAGCGATGTACGTCCCGGCCTCTCCTGGAACAGGTCACGATCCAGCAGCGCCCTCACCTGGTCCTGCTGATGGTCCTCCAGGTGCGACAGCTCCACGGTTCCGGTAATGGGCTCGATGGGACAAAAAGCTGCATCTCCACCCGATCTCTGGCGTGGTACTCCTTCAAGATATTCACGTGGAAGGTCTGTTTGCCACGTTCCGGCATCGAGACTTCATACGTGACGTCTCCCACCTTCCTGATGATGTCATATGGCCCATGCCACTTGGCCAGCAGCTTGCTGTCCTCAGTGGGCAGTAGTAACAGCACTTTCTGACCTGGTTCAAATGTCCGACCCCTGGCCTTCTTGTCGTACCAGGTTTTCTGCTTCTTTTGTGCCAACTCCATGTTTTGATGAGCCAGCTCTGACATATCCTCCAGCTTCTTCCTCATCTCATCTTCCTCATGGGGCAGCCGTGGCCCACTGGTTAGCACGCTGGACTTGTAACCGGAGGGCTGCCGGTTCGAGCCCCGACCAGTGGGCCGCGGCTGAAGTGCCCTTGAGCAAGGCACCTAACCCCTCACTGCTCCCCGAGCGCCGCCATTGTAGCAGGCAGCTCACTGCGCCGGGATTAGTGTGTGCTTCACCTCACTGTGTGTTCACTGTGTGCTGTTTGTGTTTCACTAATTCACCGATTGGGTTAAAAGCAGCGACCAAATTTCCCTCACAGGATCAAAAAAGTATATATACTTATACTATACTCATCTGGAGCACATATGCGGCCACACTCTGCTGCTCAGCTTTCGGCTCCTCCCACAGCTCCTTCAGCAGGTCCAATGGCCCTCGCACTTGCCGACCTTACAGGAGTTCGAATGGCGAAAAGCCGGTGGAGGCTTGTGGGACTTCCCTGTAGGCGAACAGAAGATATGGCAGCCATTCATCCCAGTCAGTTCCTGTTTGGCACACAAAGCGGCGGAGCATGTTCTTCAGGGTGCGGTTGAAGCGTTCAACCAACCCATCTGTCTGGGGGTGATATGGCGTGGTCCTGATCGCTTTAACCCCTAACAAACTATAGACCTGATTCAGTAATACTGACAGGAAGTTGCTACCCTGATCAGTGACTATTTCCTGTGGCACCCCAACCCGTGAAAACAGCTGCACTAAGCAGTTCGCAACCTGCCTAGCCTTAATGTTCTTCAGGGGGAATGCCTCCGGATACCTGGTGGCATAATCACATATGACTAGGATATAGCGGTTACCCCTCTTACTTCTCTCTAGTGGCCCTACTATATCCATGCCAATGCGGGTGAATGGTGTGTCAATGATTGGGAGTGGATGAAGTGGTGCACGTGGTACTGCCTTCCCTGAAGTGAGCTCTGGGCATGTGCGAACAAACTCTGTGATGTCAGTATACATATTGGGCCAACTGAAACGGCTACCAACTCTAGCCAGGGTCTTGTACTTTCCCAGATGGCCTGACCATGGGATGGAGTGTGCTAAGGTCATTACTTTCTGCCTCAATGGTTGTGGCACAATCAACATCTCCTGCTCTCCTCTGACCTGGTACAAAATCCCATTTTTCAGGATGTACTGCTCTTCATGCAACAAGCTACCTGAATTACTACAATCAGCCTTTTTAAACACTTGCTTCAGGGTTTCATCTTGCCTCTGTAGCTCTGCAATGTTACGGGGTATATCTATATCAATAGACAACTCAGGCTGCGGCCATACTTTAATCAACAACATTTTCCACCTTGTAGAATTCTGGGGTATTCTTACTGTATTCTGATGTGTTCATATGTTACTTCTGTGTGTAGTATACAACAGGGAGAGGTCCATATTATTGTACATAACTGTGCCTTAGGCCTGTGTACCCGCAGGAAGGTCATACAGGCCGATGTTTAGGAACATCCGAGGAACATCAGTGATAACATGGGCCGAGGGAGACAGCATGTCTGCCTATTCGGGCTAGTATCTCCATCTGGCCAGGGCCGGGTTTTGTACACTGGTTGGCACCTGCCACGTTGGCATGATTGACGTTTGTATGTTTTAGTATAACAGGCTTTGTCTTAGGTTTTGACAGGAGACGGATCGAGGAACAACCCAAGGAGCATCTTCTGTCGGAAGGCTCAGCAGCAGCTTCTATTAACAACCACAACTGTTAGACTCTGCACAGTTTTACTGTTTGAGACTTAGCCTGTGTTCTGTTATTCATTGTTGTACCATCTACAATAAATCATCATCTAATCCCGATCCTGATCCCGCCCGTCAAGCTTTATTGACCATCTTCAATACAGACATTAGAACTAAAACACAACGCAACAACCAGAGAATCCAACATTTGGTGCGTGACCCTTCATAAAAGGAGAAGAAAGATGACAACATTTGGTTATCATGACCCGACCGCAAGAGGAGAGGCAAGGCGAAAACATCCAACGGGTTCAAAGAGACTTGAGGGGCAGATTTTGGATTTTGAACATCTGTAAGAAGAGTCCATCTTGGCAGCCTGATTGGCGTGACTGAATCCCAGCTGGAAGCCTGCCAAGAGGGGAAACACTGCTGCTCGCACCCTGCATGAAGTGAAGACATTCTGACCAGGTGAAAGCAAAGAATCTTTACTCCTTTATGCGGGAAAAAGAACCAAAAGTAAAGCTAATTTATTAGATAAATTAGAAATTAAAAAGCCGCACATTAATGAGAGTATTGAAGTTTGTGTCATTAAGTGTTTTGATAAATAACATTACCTATATCAATGATTGATAAGCTCTAGATGTCATTTGATATAAGAAGTTTTCTGGAAAAAAGTAAAAGGTCAAAGTGTACACATATTTTGGGTAATTGGATAGGTCATTGAGCAATTAAAGAAGTAATCGATTAACTTCCACGGACAAGCTTGGGGGTTAAATCTTTTTCTTTTTCTGTACTGCCATTACATGTTAAGCTGTGTAAGTTTTATGAAATGAATGCTGTGCGTGTGCCAATGAAAATAGGAGTTGCTACAGTCATTATTTTGCTGAGTGAACTGTGTGGTTGTTTCTCAACGGTCTTTGTTTAGTTTAATGGCCCTAGGACTAAACTTAGTGCTACAGTGATACGGAAAGGAGGCGAAATCACCAGAGTGGGGGTGTTTTGGTTGTGCAGTATTTTGAAAAGTGGGATAGGGTTTCCACCTATGTTTTTTGTTGACTTGGTCAACTGGGAATTTAACGAAAGATCGTTAAAAGTGTGAGTGAGACATTAATTTGTCTGAGTTAAGTGGAACTGACACTGGTGAAAATTTTTGTTGTGGCATCATGCTGTGAGTAAAATAACTTACCAAGTGTCAGGTTACGGGCAGAGAGAGATAGAGAGAGTGTGTTTCCCTTTCCCTGGCAGGGGAGCGTGTGTGTGAGTGTGAGTGTGGGAAAAAAAAAAAAAAATAAGAGATAGACAACTTGTGAACAATTGAGAGGCGAACAAATTACTAACCAAATTTTCAAAGTGCAAAGTTGTCACTATATCACTACCACATCACAGGAAAATATAAAAATATGTTTAAAAGGTTCCCGTCACTTTTGAAACACATAGTACAATTTAATATTTAATATTAGCACAATCAGATATGGTTCTTGGTAGGAAAACTAAGTTACAGGCCTTAGTTGAGATACAAGACTATGTGTCAGATTGGATGGCAGTGAAATTACAATTGGGCAAATTTGAGGAAAAAAAGTTGGAATTAGAGATCCGAGACAGGATTTGCAGACATGAGACTGAGAGACGTGATTTGGAGGAACAACTCATGGAAGCGGATGTGTTGCCAGAACAGAGTGGAATGAGGCGAAGAGGTAGTCTCAGAGGCCCACTCAGCGGGGGAGGAGCCAACTCCTCCCCTTACACCGGCACCCTAGTGGGGGCGGGGGTGCCATAACCATGGTCACCCAACAGGCAACCAAGCACCCGCCTCAATCCGACTCTGCCTGACTTGGACTCAACAGCGCCATATGCCATGGTGGAGACATCTAGAAGTGCAGTGGACATTGATAAAGACAGCTTCATTGGACAGAATGCTGCTGTTATGGGGACCCCACATGGGCCTAGAAACAGCACCCCACCTGACCAACAGCCAGCAGGTGACCGGGAAACAAATCATTCTGGCCCCTTCAGCAGCCACTGCTTTCTACAATCCACAAAGACAAGGAAGAACGTCTGCAACCAACGATCATCAAACTGCTCCACTCCAGTATGGCTATTCACAGCCACTAGCCATAGCTTCAGTACCTCCTCCCCCCCATTGTTACCAATGCCACTGGCTACAAGCCCTTACCCACCTCACCCACCTGTCAGCTCTTTACCTCACCCCACCCCCACCACCACCTCCCTCACCCCCACCTGCACCAGGGAATGATGGGGCATCTACATCAATGCTGCCCAGGGGGCGACTGCTCGGTAACAAGGCCAAAGACAAAGAAAACCAGGCCAGCGATGGAGGACTGGGATGCCTGGGATGAGTCAGCTGACGAGGGCACTCATATGCCCTGTGCGCACAGTAGCCACCACCGACGGCGTGTCTGTGCTTTACCAACCAGAAGGAACTGACAACACCATCTATGCTACTGCCTTGCTTGAAGAACACATCGAAATTGAGTTCATGATTGATCCTGGTGCTGAACTTAAAGTCTTTTCATCCGACCTATTGAAGAAACACGAAATACCTCTGTCAGGCATCATCAATACAGCTGGTGGACCAACTGGAGAAAAATTCAGTCTAAAAGCAGACAGCCCCAGTCACCATAGCCATTGGAAGGAGATGGAAGTCTTGTGGAACCTGAGAAGGCTAAAAGAAAGGATCTCCTGGAACATCCTGCATGGGCTAAGGGAAGGAATGACTGTGGACTGTTGGAAATGGAACCTGTCAGACTGACTGGAAAACCACCTCCGTGTGTGAAACAATGTCCCATCAAGAACGGACAGATTGTGGCAGAATTGTTGGATGCAATGCAGCTGCCAAAGGAACTGGCAGTGATCAAAGTAAAGGCACATACAAGGCAAGACACCATTAAAGCAAGAGGCAATGCAATGGCGGATGCAGTGTCAAGAACAACCCATTAAAAGAAAAAGAGAGGGAGGAGATACTTGAAGCGACTAGCGAGAATGGACGCGGAAATGAAAACGGACGGATCTAGCGGTAACAGGAACATTTTTTGAAAAATGACGAGAAATGCATGATGAGAGTGACAAAGAAGGTCAAGGAAACATCTGAAGAGGGAAAACGGGAAAGTTTGGCCAACATCATAGACATGCAGAACAGCTCGAGCCGAGAAGAAAAATGGACTTGGATTGAAAATGCGGCAAAGCTCCATGATGACAACTTGTGGAGGTTTGGAACACGAACAGTGGCTCCAGAAAGTCTACCATATCTGACGGCGCAAATTCATTCGCTTGGACACGTGGGAGTGGAGAAGATGAGGAACAGATTCATACAGGTCTGGTGGTCATCGAAGTTCACAGCAACGGCCAAAGACATCGTCAAGCGGTGTGTCACCTGTCGGCAAAACAATCACGACAAGAAGGTTAAGTTGCCAATGCTGAAGACACCAGCTCCACCAGGACCATTCAGAGTTCTCCAGATAGATTACATCACTCTTCCCAAGTGTAAAGGCTACCGAGATGTTCTGGTTGTCCTGTGCAAGTTCTCCAGGTGGATTGAGGCATTCCCTGCACGATCTGGAATTGCACTACACACTGCCAAAGTCCTTGTGAAAGACATCATTCCCCGATGTGGATTGCCATAACATAGTCGGCAGTGAAGGTCCAGGGTGAGAGAAAAGTGGATACATGCAAGCCATTTGTAAACTAATAGAACCGCCTGAAACATGACGCTTGGGTAGGGTGCGAATTCTATCTGAGTTTCCGCCCGATCTTCTTTTAGGGGTGAGGTGTGAACTAGAGGGGAAGATTCACGGGAGACTTTCATTTTGACAGGGGAATTTATGGCGTCAGGAGAAATGAAAGGTTAGGGGATCCGAGTAGAATCTTTCTTTGAGAACCCGAGCATGCTCAGGGTGTTGAGGTAGTGGACTCTTCTTGACACAAACTCATGTTATGAAAAATTATAGACTTAGATAAGTCTTATAATTGATTTTGATGATTAAATATGTATGATTACTGATATATGAAATGTTTAATCTGAGGATACAATTACAATTGCAGATTTTTGAGAATGATTACAATTAGATAGATCAAGAGGGGGGAGTAATCCTGTAGTCCTGGTTCTAAAGGTGGGTTTCTGGGGACACCCGTAAGGGAGCTGAACACGCAGCAACGGGTTAACCGGGGACTCACTGGGGGACCAGGGTTGGGAGGTTGCTACACCCCTATAATAGATAATTATATATATTATTGTTTCCATGACTATCCTTCAACTGATACTGCTCTTTCTTTTCACTCCACATGTACCTATGAGGTTGCCGGGAGCCACAGACAACATCTGGGACAGAGACTTTGCCTTTGAACTGAACTGTTGCTGGCCGGTTTCCTGAACTTCCAAAAGACTTTGTTTTCCTTTTCTTTTAACTCTTAGAATGTGAGATATTCATCAGCAACATAATCAGTTTTTAAGTTTTCTTTCAAGGTGCCTGCACTTCTTTTCTTTTCCTTAAAGTGCCTGAGAAGTAATGCTTGGTTTTATTATTTTTCTATTTTTTGTTAGGACACATCAGACTCTGTTTTGCGATTGTTTGATCTATAAAAATCTGTTTTTGATTGATCAAGAGGGGGACTGTAGAATTCTGGGGTATTCTTACTGTATTCTGATGTGTTCATATGTTACTTCTGTGTGTAGTATACAACAGGGGAGAGGTCCATATTATTGTACATAACTGTGCCTTAGGCCTGTGTACCAGCAGGAAGGTCATTCAGGCCGATGTTTAGGAACATCCGAGGAACATCAGTGATAACATGGGCGAGGGGACAGCATGTCTGCCTATTCGGGCTAGTATCTCCATCTGGCTAGGGCCGGGTTTTGTACACTGGTTGGCACCTGCCACGTTGGCATGATTGAAGTTTGTATGTTTTAGTATAACAGGCTTTGTCTTAGGTTTTGACAGGGGAGGCGGATCGAGGAAGCAACCAAGGAGCATCTTCTGTCGGAAGGCTCAGCAGCGCTTCTATTAACAACCACAACTGTTAGACTCTGCACAGTTTTACTGTTTGAGACTTAGCCTGTGTTCTGTTATTCATTGTTGTACCATCTACAATAAATCATCATCTAATCGCCGATCCTGATCCCGCCGTCAAGCTTTATTGACCATCTTCAATACAGACATTAGAACTAAAACACAACGCAACAACCAGAGAATCCAACAACCTTCTGCCTGCGCTTTTGCTGTCGTGTCAAGTGCCTTCTCTTAGGCTTACTGTCTGCCATGTCCAGATCTGCATCAGCAAAAGGCAACTCCTCCAGTTCCTTCGCACTCTGCGCTCTTGTGACCGCATTGCAGTGCTTGACTTTGGGGACGAGGTCCCATAAAATGGGGAGATCGTGACCCAGAACTACTTTATAGGGCAGTGTAGGGGCAATTGCAACAGGCATAAAAAATGTTTGGCCACTAACAGTCAGGAACACCTCAGCTGTGCGGTAGCTCTTAATGTCACCATGCACGCAACACACTTTCACTGTTGGCTGACCATTACTCTCCTCTACAGGTACCAGGCTCTCCTGAATCAAAGTCTGTGAACTCCCTGTGTCCACTAGTGCATTTGCTGCCTCACCATTAACCCGTACCTGTACCAGCTGTTCTGTATTTGGTGTGTGTTGGATGTTTGGTGTGTGCGGCCTAGGTGTGCAGCAGATTGTGGTGTTCTGGGTGTTTCTGGCCTGACAGTTAGGTTTAATGTGACCCCGTTTCCCACAATAAGTACACCTAACCTCCTGTCTGTCTCTATCTGGATCGCGGTTAAAGCTAGGTCTCTGATGGAACTGACCACGGCTCTCACCACCCCCATCAGACTTACCCCTAGAAGTCCATCTGTTGGCGCTTGGGCCCCTGGTTCCCTGTCGTGCTGCCTGGAACACTTCTGCCAGGCTGGCTGCTTCCTCAGCGGACTTGGGGTCATGCTCTCTTGTCCAGACGGCCATGTCCGGGTTCACCATGTCCATGAACTGCTCCAGCACTATTAGCTCGCAGATGTCTTCCAGTGAGTGCTCCTCAGACCTCACCCACTTCATGAATAGCTCTCTCAAACGCACATAAAGTTCTTTTGGCGACTCACCAGACATGATGATAGCAGAGCGGAATCTCATACGATAGGTATCAGCGCTGATGTTATACTTTTTGAGAATGGCCTCCTTTACCTTGCCGTAGTCCTCTGTCTCCTGCAGGTCCATTGCCACAAACGCACTGCGTGCCTTCCCGGTCAGCAAAGGTACCAGCCTGATGGCCCATGTGGAGTCTGGCCATCTGCAGGTCTTCGCGACACGCTCAAATGTGGCCAGGAAATGCTCTGTGTCATCATCTTTGGTGAGTGGGTGGAGCTTGGGCTCCTTGAAGGTCAGCTGGGGCTGTCTCTCCCCCAGTGATGGAGACTGAGGTGTTGTGGACCTGGAACCGTCGCTCCCTTCTCGAATATCCTCCATCTGTCCTTGAAGAAGGTGGAAATGGTGGGTCAAGGTCTTCCATCGCTGGTCTTGGGACTGCACCTCCTTCTTCCACTTTTCATCACGGTCTGATTGAGCCTGTAACAGGGTCTTCACCAGGTTCGATAGCTCTGCCACTGCTCCCTCTGCTGGAGGTGACACCGCTGCAGCAGCGTCTTTAGGCTCCGTTGGTACTATATTGGCGTCCACCTGCTCATTCTCTTCCCTCTGCTGGGGTTGGGTCTTGCTCTTGGGTGGCATCTTCTCAGCTGCTCTCTCTGAAGGCATCCCAAGCACTTCTGACACCAAATGTTGCCGGGCTAGCCTTACAGCCTAGAAAAGCAGAGCAGCGAGGCGATGCTGATGTCCAAAAACTGTTTATTTCCCTTCCCAAACAGGGGATATGGTCGTCTCAGAGAAAAAAAGAAAATAATCAATCAAACTAAAGTATTTATACTTTTAACTAAACTTAAAGCAAAATGACTTCAATAATATAGCACTTTAAATATAGCTAAATGTGAAACTCTTTTCTCTGGTCATACACAGGTGCTCTCTCTTTGCTCACCTTAACCAACTCTACATGCTGTCTGGTCTGCCACAGGTCTTCTAGCCCCTGGCCAGAACCTCATTGTCCCAAAATCAATCATTGTCTAACAAATATATATAAATACTCTACATTAATAAAATATAATACATTATCCAGTTACCAGACATTAACACCACAACCTTTACAAATAAAATAAACATACATACCCTGTTAAATACACAAACACCCTTCTTCCCACACAACAATGCCCCATTCACGCCTATGACGTTCACTCCGCCAAACTATAATTGTCTCTTGAGAGCTACCGTCGGGTCTTCTGATGAACGCAAACCAGGAAGTAAACAGACCACCGTAAGTGGTAAGCCCTGCTCTTTGTTTTATGCTAGTTTGTTTATTGTTTGCCACGTTTATAAGTTTATTGTCCATAGTACTAAACCTTCAGTTGGCCAGTCAAGTTTACGTAGTTTATTGACGAAGGTGTTTTGTGTTTGTGTTGCAGATGCTGTTGCTTCAGTGACTGCCAGCTGCATGCTCACGTTCGTGCGGTACAAACAAAATAAAGGCCTGTGTGAGAAACGGTGTCGGTGTGTTTGTTTGTAGCAATAGCTTGTAGTCTGATGTGGTGTAACACTGGTAACGGGCTACCGCACCGCATTCTACATACTCGACGCACCCGACTGGTAGCGCGACACCGTGACGTCAAAATGACGTAGATCTTGCTGGCGCGCCAGGATTTTAAGTGCGCCACATACTCGACGCACCCGACCTGTAGCGCGACAATGTGACGTCACAGAAGCGCCGTAACCATTTATACTCGCGCGTCGTGGTCACGACACTAGTTGCAATATTCTCCTGAACAGAGGTGTCGCTGTTGTGAAAAGATTAACGCTAACTACGTTACACAGCAGAAGAAGCTGCATTAAGAAACACTAGTAGCAGAGAATGTAAACGGGCTCTGCTATTAGCTAGCCTCTGTGATGGTACTTCAGACTTGGTTGCTACTATTCACAACTACCACCATCATTATCATCTAGTTTCCAAGGCAACTCTCGCTTGCCCTCGAACTAGTCCATTTTCCTGTTTCCGCTTTGTCGCGCTCGTCTGAAAAAAAATGAGTGGTGCGCTACCTCGCGCTACCTGGCGTTCTACATACTCAACGCACCCGACCGGTAGCGCGACACCGTGACGTCAAAATGACGTAGATCTTGCTGGCACGCTAGGATTTTAGCCAGGTAGCGAGGTAGCGCACCACTCATTTTTTCAGACGAAGGCGACAAAGCGGAAACAGGAAGATGGACTAGTTCGAGGGCAAGCGAGAGTTGCAGTGTTTTGTTACAGTCGTGAATTTGTAATAGTTTGCTGGATAAGTTAATAAAGTTAACAGCGAGAGTTGCAACACATGGAATTAAGAGGAAAGAATAGAAACTATTTATTTTCAAACAAAGGATATCTATTAAGGCCTGAGCAAAATCTCTTTCCACTTCAGGAAATTACACAAACTCAGCCAGCTGCTAGCTAGCTAGCCAGCTAACTAAACTTATTAAATTATTAAAATTTCCCTCGGGATGACTAAAGTATATATCTATCTATCTATCTATCTATCTACCTGTGCGCCCACCTTGGAAACTAGATGATAATGATGGTGGTAGTTGTGAATAGTAGCAACCAAAGTCTGAAGTACCATCACAGAGGCTAGCTAATAGCAGAGCCCGTTTACATTCTCTGCTACTAGTGTTTCTTAATGCAGCTTCTTTACACTGCTGTTGTGCCTTTGTTTGAAAATCACAGGCATCCATATTTCACTTGAGAGACTTGAATTGATGTTGCCCTAATGACATGTACTGTATGGCATTAGTGTAATCCATCTTGAAATAGCTAAGATGTAATATTACAAAGGCACACCATGCACAACACAGAAAAGCAGATGTTTACTACAATTGGTAATCTGCATCTCAGAGTGGACAGTGGCATGCCTAGTGCGATACTGTATATGACCTGAAGACATCTCTATGTAGCCTAGGGGAAAGAAAACAGAGTTTTCTCCCTGATTAGTTGGTCAGCATTTTGCTCACACAAGGATGTCATGTCAAATACCATCAGCCGTCCTCCCATGTGAGCAGTCTTTATCCCTTTTTCCTTCTGGTTCATTCATGCATTCAGAGATGATTACCTCACATCAACATTGACCACATCCCTGAGCTTTCAGACCAATGAAGGCCAGAGAGAGACAGGAGAAAGAGAGAGGGAGAGGGATCTGAAAGAGGTGGAGGAGAAAAGTGAAACAGATGGACAGAGAGACACAAGACTGGAGAGATAACACAAAGAGAAGGAAGAAATAAGGAAAAAGAAACAAAAGAAACAGACTATGTGTGTGTGTGTGTGTGTCTGTCTGTCTGTCTGTCTGTTTGCGTGCGCGTGCATGCATGCATGAAAGAGAGATGGAGAGAGAAAGCAGGTTTAGGAACATTTCAATTACTGTCTATGCAGACAACAAAAGCGAAGAGTACAAGAGAGCGTAACAGTCTTTAGCCCTGAGGGAAACTCATTTCACCTCCTTCCCGTTTCCCTCCTTTTCTGTGCCCAAATTATGGTGTGGAGAAATTGAATATTTAATGCATTTCTTTAGCTGCACAAGCAAAGGTTCACACTTCCATATCATTAGATATCCTGTACAGACAGCAAGCAACTCTTTCTTTTTACACTCCTATTCATGTGCAGCGTTTCAAAAACATTGATGGGAAACATTTCTCTGTTGACTGTGTGATATGTGGCAATTTGGTCCCCAATATTTTGGAATGATTGCTTCGTTTTATCTGACTATTAGCAAATGTTGCATTTAACAATCATATCCATAATCCTGTCCTATTTACTCACTATCAGTAATGTTTGGATATCTTAGAGAGAGAGAGACAGAGTGAGAGAATAGCTTATATTCTGCAATTGACACTTTCTTTCCTTCTCATTCACTTATTGATACGTGTGTGTGCGCGCATGTGTGTGTGTGTGTGTGTAATTCACAGATTTATTAGGTTGAAGCTATACTAATGGGTTTTTATATACACGGCCAGAAAGATGGAGTGAACAATAGGCTGAACTGAGAGGAAATGAGGGGACCAGAATCTCAGCCCCAAGTAATTCAGTACACACTCTCTGAAAAAGAACAGTCCTTTAAGGTCAATGTTGCGATTCCACTTGCTTGGTATGGCCATGAATAACATTTGTTTTCATCTGGTGTTATTAACAGAATCAATCTCTGTATGTGTCTCTGCTATGAGAAACCCAAACACTGACCATTAAAAAAAGTTCAACCAGCGTAGGCCTAATGGACACTAACAGCACAATGATGCTGAAATCAAGCAGCATCATCAAACTCGTATTGGTACATCAACAAAATATACTATTGACACTACACAAAACATGGCTTAGGCTATACTTGATCGACGACGTCCCCCCGCCTCACATGCACGCAACCAATGTGGGGAGGGGGGAGCACGATGAACATGAATAAATCGGTAGGCTATCGCTGAACGCTTGCCGAGAGAACTGGAGAGGCGGTCACTGTCTATCCGGCTGTTGGAATACTCCACATGCTGAAAATACTTTGTCGAAGTAATCAATGGATGAAATACCTTCGATTTCATTGGGAAGATTACTATTTGACAGCAAAGCATAGCCTAAAACTTTCACGTAACGCTGCTTTCGACCAGTTCTGTTCGCGTCGATTCATAGTTCTTGGAGACCATCCTAACTTCGAAAGGTGCGCAGACCGGGACGGAAAAACACTGCCCTGCACGGGTCTCACCTGTGCACATGTACCCCTTTTGAGGAAGTTACACTGCTGTCTTCTCTGGTAAATAAATGATTTGCACATAATAATAACACAGGTTGGTATTAATAGTAGGCTAATCTATTTAATCACATCCAATAGACATAGGCTACTGCATGCAGGCTGTAAGATAACTTGGTGTACGGGCGGAGGCAATGTATGAGAAGCTAGGACTAGTTGAACTTCAAAGTTGTCAGGCTATTGCCTAATGATATGGCATAAATGTTGGCGCGGCATCTCGTTTGCAAACTTGATAGAATCCATCAGTCTATCCATATGTAATTGATGAAATCGATATGGTTCACAGTGTATTCACTTACAATAGGGTACAGAGACACATTTGAAAGAATGAAGAGTCCTTGGGAGAAGAATGCTCGGTCGAAGTGTTGGTCTTAGACCGGTTGATCAGATGCGCCGATGGGAGGGAATGATACTCACCCTACGCTGCTGCTGGGCTATAGCCACCGCGGCCACCTCCGTTGATGCCGCTGACCCTTTGAGCTGGCTCCTGTCGGATAAAGGACCGTTTCACCACGCACCGGAGTTCACGGAGTTCACGGAACGATACGAACACGGCTTTACAACGAGATACAAGATTTACAGGTGAGATGCAAAACAGGTCGCTAATGTAGACCTTTCGTAATGTTGTAGTTTTGTGTCAGCTGTTTTGAAAAGCTGTTGTCTCTGTTCCGACTTTGTGTAAACGTGTATGCACACATTGCACAAGCGTGTGTGACGCACTGAGTTGGTCTAATTAGTTTGTAATTGTGATACATCATAACTGTTTAATTCTGCATTTGGCTGTGTTGTGTCGTTGCAAGTGGTTGCGTGGAGCAGGAACCTACCATATCATATTTTTAGTCAAATCGAATGAATGAGAGATGTTAAAAACAGTGAAAAACAAGGCTCACATAAATCCTGCTGATCTTTCCATTTCCCACCCTCTTGTGGTGGAGGCAAACAATCTTCTCATATTATGATAATTCTGATAATTAAGCTGGCAAGCCCTAATCACTATCACTTCATACTGATCAACAAGTCATCAGAAGCCAATACCCTATTTTAATAAAGGATTAATGACATCTACTCATAATGAGATATTATCTTGACAGATGAAAACTATTTTTAGATTTCTGTTAACAGTCCTATAATCTCTAGGGAAATCAATGCCTTGTGACAGATCCAATAAAATAGCAGATGTCTCTCATGCACAAGAACATTCAAAATACCCTACAGAATCATTTCCATATGTGGCATGGCTCTGCCTTAATATAACAAGCATTTCCTTTGAAGCTGAGCTTTCATATTTGACATTCAAGGTGCATGATATGAGTATGACTGTGTCAGGAAATGCATTACATGCAGCCATCATGCTGGGGTACTCTGAGTGAAGGAACGTAAAACGTACTTTTGTACTATACTTAAAATTAAATTGTTCAAAATTAAATTTGAATTACACGGTGTTGTTGAAATACTATTTTATGTAAATAGGAACAAATTGCTGTTCATTTGCATCATACGAATATGTTTTGTACTGCATCAATAGGAGCCATTATATGATAATGTTGTGTGGCTGTAGAATCAGAATTTTACTGTCACACAAGGAAATAAAGAAGCCAGCACATCTTTTGCAGCTCTGTCGATTCTAGAGTGGACAGAAGACATATGCTTTTACTGCTGCTCCATTAGATCATATTGCACATATTCAAAGTTGATCTGTGTCGTAATACTTGACAAAGGTCCATATAAAGAGCTGTTGACCAATACTGGTGCTACAACAGAGCAGAGAGTTTACCCAGTGTCTCTGCCAGCAGGTGTTGACTGTGATGATGATAGATAGATAGATAGATAGATAGATAGATAGATAGATAGATACTTTATTGATCCCCAAGGGGAAGCAAGTAAGAAATTGCTGCACTCAAGGACAGGTCTGCATATTATTACAGTAATAATAAGCACATTATCATATTATAAAGAATCCAAATAGATGTAACTATTATAACTATATTTAACTAGTCTGTGAAATATTTTTCATTTGTGGTCTTTTAGAATAGTACTAATTGGTTGATGGGAGACAGTGATTATATAGCTATTTCATATTTCTGTGTTGTGGCATATATTATCAAGCATGAAAAGAGGGCAACAATGCATAAGGTATGTAAGAACTGTACGCCATGAGGATTTAACGGCGTCATCCTCAAGCACTCTCAGATGTATTCTGTGTGCAACAACATGTAGCAGTGCTGATTAGAGTGTGGGCCTCAACACCTCGAGCACCCCGCCCTGCAACCCCCCTCTCCCGGATCTCCATCGCCATCTCCATCGCCTATGGACCCCACTATTGCCTTTTGATTAGACGTAGCCCCAGGTCCCCACTGGTGGCTGCCAAAGGCCTCTCCAGCTGAGCGTCCCTCTGTCGGCCCATGCTCCCTCGTGGGCAAGAGGATAGTGGATGGCCCTCTGTGTGTGTGGAGTGCCCATCAAACACCGGCAAGCAGCCACTCATCTCAGGCCTCGTTAGGCTGATTGGCTGTAATGATACACTCCATCCAACTGTCCATGGGTGGATCATTCATTGCCTTTCTTTTTAATGGCTTTCAGAGACACTGAAATGATTGCCACCCCCTCCCCTCAGCCCCCAACAAAATTGTTATATTTTTGATGTACAAGTATAATGGCGTGTTTGGGATTTTCTGGGCTTTGCTTCTTCTTTGCTGTTGTTTCTTTTTTACTTTCTTGGCATTCAAGTACACACAGAATAGCTTTAACCGTCCACCAGGACCACCATCATCTGTAGTGGATGCTTGATAAACCTGCTTAGCTGACCCAGAGGTTTAGCGGCAAACTCTTTGCAAAACAGTAAATATTTGTAAGTTTCACAGTACACCATCTAATTCTTTTGTGGTTCATTAGGAATAAAAGTTATTTTCCCATATGTCATTTGGAGATGTTAAAGACAATGAGACAACGCTGCTGTAAAATTCAGTGAATACCGCTGCTAATCACCTAGAGATAATCTTGGGGCTACAAGCCAGTTCCATTATGTATGAATGATGTAGATTAAGCCCCACGTTAACCTATCACACTTCCCGTTGGCATTCTCTGTAAACAGTGAGTGGGAGAGGAGGATCTCTGAAGCACTAAACAAAAAACCTGGGCCTTGGGGCGCAAGAACACTCTGTCAGCCTGCATAGAGAGGAAACTTCAGATTACTTGCTCTGCAGTTTATCCTCTTCCTGTTGTATTTGTGTGTGTGTGTGTGTGTGTGTGAGAGAGAGAGAGAGAGAGTGTGTGTATGTGAGTGTGTGTATGTGTGTGTTCTTTCCCTGGGAAAAGAAAGGAAAGTACAGCTTGCAACTTCTGCTTGGTTTAAGGTACACATACGTAGACAAGAGTGGGCAAGTGCAATCAAACATATTGAGTGTACGGTCTGGGCTATTATTGCCAGTGTATTGAGTAGTTATTTAATAGGGTGATCTTTCAGCTAAATGGCAGCAGGAGTTGCACTAATCTCACAAAGATGATGATCTCTTAAGGCCCCATCTCCCACTACCATCCCACGTCACAGTCCAAACAAACAACTCATCTGTTTGCTAGTAAACACAGCAGAAATGGTGGGCAGCAAAGTCTCTCAAATATCTCATTATAAAAGATTTATACTTGCTAGAATTAAATAAAGTTTCAAAGTTAGATGTTGATACGCTGCAACCTGCTGTGTTGCAGAGAACAGAAGTCTCCGTGGATGGGTAAGTTTACTCCGGTTGGTCCGTCTAGAGATTCCTCAAACCCCAGCACAATCAAGCAGCACCCACTGTGCCGGATTTACCACGGCAGTGCAGATAAATTGTGTGGAAACAAAATAAGTACAGTGTTTCTTTTGGAGCTGCGAGGAAAGCTGAGGAAGGGGGGGTAAATCTGATTTGCATATTGCTGATTACATTTCCGCGTTTCACCAGATTGCATATTGTCCTGTTGTTTCCTGCCCCCACCTGACGCAGAGGCTGCATTTAACGCTTACCTTGCTTTGCAGAGAGTTTGGCAGATGGAGGGTCAACAGCTTGGCCTTGGAGAGGCGGGAGAGCAATGGAGTGGCTGCGCCTCTTGACCCCGAGTTTATCCATAGCATCAGGGTGTTGGGGCGGAGGCCCACCTTACAGAAGATAACAGACAACATCATCAAGAAGTATGGAACGCATTTCCTGCTCTCAGCCACTTTGGGAGGTACAGACAGACAAATATAAAAGATAAATCATTCTACTGGGTAACTGTTTTGATGTTGCACAGGCAAAGCAACAGACCTTAGGTATTGCTGGTGCGCATAGCATATTTCATCTACAAGCATGTCTAAACCAGATGGATCAGTACCTTTCTTAGGATAGTCTTAAATTTGTTTTTAAGAAGGTTGTGTACGAAAACTCTCAGGCAGATTCACAAAGTTACATTTAGTAGTGTCAGAAGTGGATTCTATTTTTACCTAAGAACAAATCAACACATAAAAAAACTGCATATGTGGGTTTTAAGAACAAATGAGGCCCAATGTTCTGAATTATTCCCATCTCTCTTTCATGAATTTCTTATGTGTCCATGTGAAATGGTCTACTTTCACATGATTAGAGATGCACAGCTGCAAATGTCCAGTTCTCCATGCACTTACTGACTTGGGACATATTCCTATTTAAATCAAACTGGCACAATGTAGTTCTTGAGATGAGATTCATGCTGTAGCGTAGGAGTCAAATAAAAACCTTAATTCCCATTCAGCCTCAGTTCGGATCCACTGTGGAAAGGCTGTTTACAGTAACTTATATAGCTCCACTGGTAGAGAGTGTGACACCAACATCGATGGAGTAATTTCTGGGGGGGCACAGACAACAATATGTCTTTAAGCATTTAACTGTAGTCCAAGTCAGTTTGATTAAAGGCTTCTGTTGAAGTGCTAAATCTAATGCATTAAGTGACCCCTCTCTCTTTTGGGCTGTCAGGAGAGGAGTCCTTGACCATTTTCGTGGACCAGAGGAAGTTGAGTCGAGGCCCGGAGGTTGGGATCGATCTGAACAGCACCACGGCGCTGACCCTGGAAGCCCTCCACCAGCTGGCCGCCTCGTACTTCATCGACAGGGAAAGCACACTGCGCAAGCTTCACCACCTTCAGATCGCCTCCTCTGCCATCAAGGTAAAACAGACAGGCACAGGAACACAGTGGAAAAACTGCATCTTGAGAACAGGAGGGTTACACAGGGAAGGGGAGCAGTGTGTCTGTGTATTTCTGTAAAATAGGGTATTTTGCTGCTTTTACCTTTATGTAAATCAATAATGTATTTGAAAATTAAGTTTATCTGTTGATGCATCTAATTATCTTTGGAGTTACCTCGCTGGTCAGCTATATGGATAGGCATAGCTGGTTTGCCAGCTGAAGAATCAATAAGGTAGAATAAGGATAGGTGCATGATATATCACATGGCAAATTTCACTTCCAGTTTTTTCCAATTTCAAGTCCACACTTCATGTCACACGCCTGTGTTGTGGCTACTGTCTCTCCTCTCCATTTCCCTTAGTTCAGGGGTTTCTAACCTTTTTTAGCAGGTGACCCTATTTTGATGTCACAAAACATTGTTGACCCCAATCATTCACTTGTTGCGAGAGAGAACGCAACTCATCTCTGCTATAACATCCAGACGAAAGCAGTACTTTGATTTCCCCCAAATGTCCTTTCTCACCTGGTTGTTTTGCTACTTTGTTTTGAACATTGATCAAGCATAATTCCGTCAATCAAACTTGTCATGCAGGCTGTCTAACTTTATTTTTAGCTAGATTGTAATGAAGGATCAGTTACTGAACTTAGATATCATAGGGTGTTTAATATTTTTTTTAAAAATGTATTTATATTTATTCCCAAGGTTGGGAAATAAAGCATTAGTTCATAACTTTGGGCCTGAACAGTTTTTTGATGAACAGCTTTCCTGAAAAGGGCTCATTTCTGAAGTGCAGCTCTTGAGTTGTAGGCTTCATCAGCTATACTGATGAACATGTCCTTGAAGCTCTCTATACTGCTGTTGGCCATCTCTGTGTGTGAAGTGCTGCAATATTTCTTTTGTATTGGGTTGTTTGGTGGTTTATTGATCTGTCTTGAATGTTATCACCACTTAAAAGTTAACACAAAACTTGAGTAGACTTGACTCATGCCAAGGCAAGTCCTAGCCAGCCCAGCCAGGAACAAAGCCTCTGGGCAGTTAGAGGATTGTGCCGACTGAGTGAGCTGATTTATGTAAGACTTATCTGAAATGCACATTCATCTAAATGCAGCAGGACTACTTCACACAAATTTAGATTATAGTGACAGTTGGAAAGGCCTTGTTTTAAGTTGTCAAGGTCCCTAGCTTTATCACATCTATCTAACACCCACTTGTTTAAGAAATGATGAATCAAGTATGAGCAGTTCCTGTTCTCTCCTTGGTTTCTAACAAGGTTACTCAAAGTATCTGGGTAATTTCTACCATATTTTTCAATGAAGTGTACCATTTATGTGAAGCAGGTCATCACCAAGGACTTTCTTGCCAAACAATTTGTTGCTTGTTGATTTTGAATGACAAACCATGATTAGCTGATTACACACACTACATATACTACAGTTATTTACAAGGACTAAACATTTAGCAGAATGTAGACATTTAATGATACTAGGATAAGATGCCATCAAGGTGAGTGGGAAAATCATCTACCTGAAGGAGGATGATAAATCTGTCTTTTGATTCCATCGATATTCCACTCTGCTTTGGCTAACTGCATTTGTTAGCTATTTCAGTTATGAGGAAAATGTTAGAGAAGAGACTTGTATGATTTATGGACAGGTTATAGTAATGTTAAAAGCAGACTCTTGTCTACATCTTATTATGAGACAATTGAATGAGCTGCTGGATGAGAGATTAGATTGAAGTAATGCTTTTAGACTTTTAATTAGAATCTATGAAGCAGTGTATGCAATGTTAGTTTGTTCAGATTGATCTTCATTATACTGGCAGATGGTATAAGTCAAGGCATCCTGCACTGACATTTGCCTTGCGCAGTGGTTATTGCAGTATACTATGTATGTAGTCGGCTATTTTTCTGTTTTTTGCTGGATCAAACGGGAAAAGAGTATTCCGTCCTCAGCTGCCAGTTTATGCAGGGAGTAATGGAGCTGCACTAATAGTCTGTCTGTTCTGTATCAAATGATTTTAGATAAACCATTCACCACTTCTCAGTAAACAATGGAGACGATATGGAGAAGTGTCGCTTCTCCGAGCGGTGGCTGTGGTAATTGTGAGGCTGTAGGAGTGCCAAACTGAGAAACGATACACTGAGAGCAAGATGTGGTCGCTTTTCCCACGGGGGCCTTACGCTGAAAGGCAGAATCGGTCACTAAGCTTGAAACACTGGCCCGGCATGGCATTTGTTCATAGCAACAGTCTTCAGTTGATGAAGAATTGGAGGTGTATAGGCGCAGTGAGGCAAAACCTTCACCACCTGCCAGTTTATCACTCAAACGTCGCCACGGAATTCAAATTAAACATGACAGCAGGAGACTGCAGTGCAGGCCAAAGGATGAATATGCCAGTCACAGTATGACATTTCATAGTGCAGACATTCAGCTTCAGTCCCATTCAGGATCAGGGCTATGGCTACTGTTAGCGACCTCTTTGTTAGAGTTATTGGTATTATGTGGAAAGCTATTTGGTCGAGGAGGATAACATGAACGATTCCCCAGTCATTGATTTTTGACAGTGTGGGAAGCACTATAATGTCAGACAGTGTCTGTGGTGGCCTGTCTTGTTTTCTGCCAACTTCTTTAATTAGACACTAGTACAGAGGACCCGACAAGCACACCAGTTCACAACACTGACCATCCATCCTGTCTTTTTTCACACTGTCACACTGTCACACTGTCTCGATCTCACTGAAATTCTGCTTATGTCTAGGTAGAGAAAAAAATATGTATGAGTAAACTCCAGATGAATGCCTTGGGCTGAGCTTTGCTAGCTTTGAGAAAGCAGGTGTTTTTGTCTTGTATACTGTAGCTGCGTTTATCACAATATGTTCATATGTTTAGCACAGCTAATGTTGGGTAAAGAAAGGACAAAGACAGGGATAATTTTTCAGTCCAGTTTTCTCTGATGTTAACAAAGAACATGTTCTCACATAAACATATTGTAGGGTTAGGGTTCTTTGAAAACGACAATCAGAGCATTGCTCTCTTTTTTGGCCATAAGAATTTTGTTATGAATCACAACACAATGTATTGCTCTGTGGGAGGACAGGGGGCAGGGCACACTTCAAAAAGATGTTGACATTGATGGCGAACAGATAACACTACACTAGCACAGAGATCGATCAACAGAAGATACACCTAAAATTGATGAATACTACATGTACACTCTATCAGACACAAAAAGGATGCAAACTGAACATTACTGAGTTAGTCCACACAACAGTCCAACACCCACATTGCTTGCAGGGAACAAAACACCCCTGCATCCTACAACCAATAGATGTACTTTTGTGTTACTGTGGACTGTGTGTTAGTCTCCACTGCATTCAGGGTTTTTTGAGAAGTAGTGCAGGAGTGCCTGCAGAGAAGACTCTGACTTTAATGAATCATGCTGCAGCTGCATTAGCAAGAACATCAGGAACATTACAGCCTGCTGTGGGTGTAATGGAGTTGCAATTCTCTTTACCTCTTTCTTTTGCTTTACTTTCCCAACTGTCTCCTTGCTGTCCATGTCTTTTCCTCTCACTCTTTCGCTTGGGTTCTCCCCATCTCTCACTGTCCTTGAAATGATTGTTTGGGTTTTTAAACCCGGTTTGATTGCTTTTTGAAAGAAGGAGTGATGAGTCCTGACAGCTTTTGCATATCAAAGCACAACAGTGTGCTGTCTCACAGTGGGTATAAGTGGACTGCAAACCCCCACAGACACCAACACAGTGTACACATGCACACACATGCACACACACACACACACACACGACACACACGCGCACACACACGCATGCACACACACGCGCACACACACACACACACACACACACACACGCATGCAAACACATGCGCACACACACACACACACACACACACACACACACACACACGCATGCACACACATGCGCGCACACACACACACACACACACACAGACTTCAGCTAAGGCCATATAATATGCCATATGTCGTAATTAACGAAAGTGAAATCTGTAGATCTGATCCAGTTTGTATTTACAGGGGTTCCTCTTTGGGGCAGGCTAGATCTTTTCACTAAGTCGGATGAAAATGAAGATGGGAGTTTTTGTGTAATCCTGCTTACAGTTTAACAAACAGGCCAAGAACATAACCTCCATGATAGATATTATTATTTTACTTTTGTGGCTCTTCAGAATGCTGCAGAAAGTTCCATTAACATGAAATGACCTTCCCAACAGTCTGATAATTATGTATAATAACCACTGCAAAAAATGAATGACTGCTGCAAATGGCACCAGGTTTTGTGCTTACAGATTTTTTCAGTCGCTAACAAGCGTTTGTCCAACCAGTTGTCACATTTTCAAAACTCTAAATACAATTAGCACAGCATCGGTCTTTTGTGGCCATACCATTCACACATTTCATGTCGTTTTCACACGATTTGCAGTCAGTGAACACATTTCCACAATGCTTACATTTTCTTACAGTTTTTTCTGATTGCTTAAGCACATTTTTTGTAACTATGGCTTTTTTTTGCAAAACTCTACACACAAATGGCAAAACCTCTCACCCAATCAGCAAAACATTGTAGTTCTCTTGCAAAAGCTAACACACACACACACGTCACACACGCATGCACACACACGCGCACACACACGCATGCACACACACGCGCACACACACACACACACACACACACACACACACACACATGCGCGCGCGCACGCACACACGCATGCACACACATGCGCACACACACACACACACACACACACACACACACACACACACACACGACTGCTGCAAATGGCACCAGGTTTTGTGCTTACAGTTTTTTTCAGTCGCTAACAAGCGTTTGTCCAACCAGTTGTCACATTTTCAAAACTCTAAATACAATTAGCACAGCATCGGTCTTTTGTGGCCATACCATTCACACATTTCATGTCGTTTTCACACGATATGCAGTCAGTGAACACATTTCCACAATGCTTACATTTTCTTACAGTTTTTTCTGAGCACATTTTTTGTAACTATGGCTTTTTTTTTGCAAAACTCTACACACAAATGGCAAAACCTCTCACCCAATCAGCAAAACATTGTAGTTCTCTTGCAAAAGCTAACACACCTTGCTTAACTCTTCACACCTTCGTAAAAATGGTGTTTTCGTATCTAACAGTAAACACAAGCCATCACAATAGTAAGTACACAATGTGCCAACAACACACTGATGGTATGAATATAAAACACATCTGGCTTTTGCTTTCTCTGTGCACAAGGTAGACTATGTCAGTTTGAGGTCATACTTTTGTCAAACTTCAAGTATTACTGTTTACTGTATTTACACACATCAAAACAAACACAAGTGTGTTTTTCCAAGTCAAAACACAAAATAGCATTTCACTGAGACAAAACAAATCAGTCTACATCGGGTCGTCTCTCTCAAAATTTCGTCTACATCACATGCAATGTCCTAGTCCAAGGCACCGGGGAAAATATATTCTGGAATGCCGTATCCAGGCCTGACATGACAACATCCCCACATGTAGACTGATTTTTTTTTGCCTGTAAAGGGCTATTTCTTTCTCTTCTTCCCCTTCCTCCTCCCCCTCCACATCCTCCTTCTTGTCCTCTTCCTCTAACTTCACCTCCTTGTCCTTGTCATTCTCTCCCTCTCACTTCTTCACCTCCGCATCCTCTTCTTCCTCCTACTTCTTCACCTACACGTCCTATTCTTCAGACTCCTCTAATTCTTACTTTTCTCACTCTTCCTGTTCCCTCTATTGTACCCATTGTACATTACCTGTGGCTTATTTATAGTGCTTAGGCTGATTGCAAAGTGAACTAATTATCTAAAACAGTTTTCACATGAGAAAGTGTGCCAGAGAGTTGGCAAAATAGTGTAAATAATAGCCATTGTGCCTACAGTTGTGCAAAGTGTGTGTTACAAAATTGCAAACTGAGTGCAAAGCAGTGTTTGTGCTTTTAGTTTTGCGAACTCAGTGAGTGGTTTTGCCATTTGTCTGTAGAGTTTTGCAAAAAAAAAGCCATAGTTACAAAAAATGTGTTTAAGCATTCAGAAAAAACTGTAACAAACAAGCTATACCTCCCAACAAAATTATGGATTGTTTTTGCAGTATTTATGAATGTTAACACACAACATCCCACAATAGCAAAAACAATATTCCAAACCTTAGATACAGTATAAAAACCTCTGCTTCTGCAATGATATCAGTTCAAAAACAATATATCTGAGCTGATAATAAACAAACAATTGAATAATTGACACACAACTGATTTATGTTGGGTAAATTGGGCCAACCACAGCTGATTCCAGTCTGGCTTAGACTCAGTGGCAGGGGTTATTTTTTCTATTACATTGACACTTCTACAGTAAAAGGAGGACTTTGAGGTAGAAACAGAAAAAGAAAAAGACAAACACTGTAATGTCTGGACGAGGAAGAGGAAGAGCAAGGGGCCCAGGGAGAAGAGCAGGCCCAGTGAGAGATGCAGTGAGAGGTGCAGGAGCAGTGAGAGGAGCAGGGCCAGGGAGAAGAGCAGGCCCAAAGAGAGGGCAAGGTAGAGGTGTAAGAATGCGTGGTGGTGGCATTCCAAAGGCTGCAAGAACAGTTATCAGTAATGAAATTCGTGCCACTATCATTGACCATGTAATCAATGCGATGTTGATGAAAACATGTGGCATAACCCTGAAGATTTGAGAGAGATTAGATACAGTAATTGTGAGAGAGAGAGAGATTAGATACAGTAATTGTGTGCTTTTTTTTTAGTTCCCCCCCTTTTTATCTGGCTTTTTTGCTGTTGTTTTTTTGTTCAGAATGCTCTTGTGTGTTTCATGGATATTTTGTTCACTAAGCAATACTGTAAAACCTTTTCTGTTCTATCATACTGTAAACAGTATTTCTACTGTACCTCCTGTAGTAAACAGTATAAAGGAAAAAAAAAATGATTTGCTTTTTACTGGAATGCTTTTGAATGTGAACATAACATGTAGACATACAGTTCCCAACAAAGAAATTTAGTGTAAAAATGGCATGCAAATACCTGTAAAACTGAAACATAAAAGTCTATGCAGTTTTTGTAATGTCAACAATAGCCAGTATTTTGAAACCTGGTGTACATTGTTTGACTGCATGTACCTTGTGAAGTGAAAACAAGTGTTATTCTTTGACAGAATAATTTCATTTTGAGTCAGATTTCCAGTGTTTTGGTAAAGTTAGTGTGTGCAGAGAAAGATGTGTTAGTAATATATTTAACAAAATGTGTTTTTGAGAAGAAAATTATCCATTTGGCCCATTGTGTTTTGTAGGTGCGAGTCTGTGTTAAGAGTTTAGAAAAAGTATCTGAAGTATGGGTAAGCGCTTGTTAGCGATTGAAAAAAACTGTAAGATTAAAGTCTTTCATATCATTCTGTGAGTAGTTTGTGCACTTATTGTAATGGGACTTCACTGAAACTGAGTCAGCAAGTAATATGTATGCAACATCTGAAACCTTTAAATTCTATTTGTTTGGCAAACTTTTGTTGGCAAAAGCCATGGAGTAGTTACAAAATTGTTTTAAAAGACATATTGTGTGAAGTTTCTTTTCTTGTTTTGGCTAGTTGCTGTGTAAGAAACAGCATAATGTATTGTCTGCTGGTCATTATCGGAAAATAATTCTCTGCTTTGTGTCAGGGTCCTGTTTACTTTGTCAGGATTTCTTTCTCGATAATGACTGGCAGCAGACAATACATTATCCCTTACCTCTACCCACAGATAAGACTCATTAAAAGTGCAAAATTGCCACTCTATTGTTTGTCTGTAGGTGACTGAAACAAGGACGGGCCCCCTTGGATGCAGTAACTATGACAACCTTGACTCTGTCAGCTCTGTACTGGTACACAGCCCTGAAAACAAAGTTCATTTGCAAGGTGAATGTTCACTAATTCTCATGCATCATCAAGCAGCACACCTGATTATTCAACAGATAGCTCCTGTCCCTAAACTAGCACTGTTACCATGGGACCACACACAGTTCAGCAAAGCAGCAGTGCTACTTAAGAGGCATCTCTCTCTCTCTCTCTCTCTCTCTCTCTCTCTCTCTCTCTCTCTCTCTCTCTCTCTGTCTCTTGCTTTCTCTCTCTGTGTAATTGATAAAGTAATTAATGAGTTTGACTAAATCACTCCTGTGACTTGATAAGTCATTTGTCTCATGATTGCCTTGATTGTTAATTAAAAGTGTTTTAGCACCTGCAGTAGGCCCCTGCAGACACTGCCCAGAGGGATTGTTTACTTCACACTCTGCCATCCTCTCACTTGCTCACAGGACTCCAGGTTATTCTGCCTGCCTACTTAAGAAACAGTTTCATCCAGGCTGCCCTAGGCTACATCGGCTGCAATGCAGAGGGCCAGTTTGTCTGCCGACAGAACGACTGCTGGTGCCAGTGTCACCCTGGCTTCCCACAGTGCAACTGCCCCCAGCAAGAGTTGCACTCCCTGGAGGCCAACTTACAGCGTGTGAAAGAGGCCTGGAGGGTGGCGAACCAAGAGTTTGAGGAGTCAGGTACTTCCTCTAGTTTCTTTGTCTTTGTTCAGTTTCACCGTGTGCTGAGTTATTGCAGAGAATCTTCTTTCCAATGAAAAGTTGTGGAGGTATGCCATTATCACAGTTAGGCTGCCACAGCATGGGATTTGCCAGAAGCTAAAAGAATAATATCTTACTCGCATTAAATAGAGAACTGCTATTCGGTTATGCTGTAAGACCAACACACTGATGGAGCGGCCAATGATGTACAGTGATCTGTCTCAGAAGTCAAAAACTTTAGATTCATTCAAATCATTGCATAGATGAATAATCGACATAATAATGTGAATTTAAATAATTCATTGTGATCTACTTACTTAGACGAGTTCCAGACCTTTGTGGGTCAGCTTCCGACACATTACGCCCTGAACTCATCAGCCATCCTGCACTTATGGAGGAATGACGCCGGTCTGCAGCAGCGGTATCGGCAGCTGGAGACGAGCGCCAGTCAGCTCCTTGCCAAGGCCCGGAGAACCACTAACAAGCTCTTCAACCTTAGCAAGAGATGCCACACTCAGCCCAAAATAGTCCTGCAGAGGGAGAGGTGTGGTGAATTTATGGAGACTCATTAGAATCCCAGGCTTTCTGTTATAATTATGCAAATTTTTTTTTCATTGTTGTTGTGGTTGTTATTGTTATTGGGTTGGGTGTGTATTATCGTGGTTGTGTTGTTATTGTGCAAGATACAAGATACCATGCTAGAGTGCACGCTTTGAAAAAAAAAAGTGTGTGGCTTTGAGAGTGCTTTGAGAAATGCTGACAGTGGGTGAGGCACTAAATGTTTTTTTTTTTTCCAAGCGTGAAATTGCACCCTGTGGTACTCACTTGTGGATCATTCTTAGTTAATGGTTTCAAGGGAAAAAAATAGCGAAAAAACAGTGCTCTGCTCATAATGAGGAAATACACCTTTGGCTATCATTGCTACTGTCTCTGGTGGTCTCATTGGACTGTTCGCTGCAAAAGTGTATATTCGATTGTCACACTTTATTTCATATAATGCAATGAAGAACTTTCCTTAATGCTGTTTTTCCAAACACACGCCATTCATCCATGCCCCACTTTGTGTTTTTATTACTCCAATTTGTTCCTTTTATTGCACAGCAGCACTACAGCTATGACATTTTGTTATTGTTATGTCTGATTTATAGCCTGTTGTTCCTCAGACCCGTCGGGAAAGTCTAAACCCCATGTCTTTTTCTATCCCTTCCCTATCCAAGGCCCTTCACATACTGGCTGAACTACATCCTCTCAATCCTGTACTGCAGTGAGAACAATCTTATTGGACAGTACTCGGAGGACACCCACAGTTGCACCTGTCCATACGAGCACCGCTCCTGCCAGGGCCTTATCCCGTGTGTCGTGGGCGAAGGGGCTCGCTGTGTTTCATGCTCCGCGGAGAACCGCACCCGCTGTGCCAGCTGCAACCCTGGGTACACCCTTGGCCATGGCACGTGCCGGCACGCGGTGCCCGACTCCACGGACCACTACCTGGGCTTCGAGACGGACCTTCGGGACGGGGAGCTGCGGTACCTGCTGCAGCGGCGGGACGGGCGCATCTCTCTGCACGGCATCTTTGTCAGCAATGACGTGCGCCTCAACGCCTGGTTCGATCCGTCGTGGAGGAAGAGGATGCTGCTCACGCTCAAGAGCAACAAATTCAAGTCCAACCGCATCCACATGCTGCTGGGCCTCTCGCTCCAGATATGCCACACCAAGAACAGCACCCTGGAGCCTGTGCTGTCCGTCTACGTCAACCCGTTTGGGGGCAGCCACTCGGAGAGCTGGACCATGCCCATCAACCAGCACGGCTATCCCAACTGGGAGAAGACTAAACTTGATATTCCTCTCTACTGCTACAACTGGACTCTGACTCTAGGCAACAGGTGGAAGAGTTTCTTTGAGACGGTGCACTTCTACCTGAGGAGCAAAATCCGTGCTGACTCAGCTCAGGGGAACACCTCGGTGTACCTGGAGCCACTGGAGGTCACTGACCCCTCCCAGAACCTGGGCTACATGAAAATCAACAGCATGCAGCTGTTCGGCTACAGCATGCACTTTGACCCCGAGGCGATCCAAGACCTGATTCTCCAGCTGGACTACCCGTACACGCAGGGGTCGCGGGACACTGCACTGCTGCAGCTTGTGGAGATCAGGCACCGGGTCAACAAGCTGTCCCCGCCTGGACCTCAGCCCCTGGACCTGTTCTCATGCCTGCTCCGTCACCGCTTAAAACTATCCAGCTCAGAGGTGGTGCGGATACTCACAGCGCTACAGACTTTCAGTGGCAAACAACCATATTCTACGGAGTATGAACCCACCAAGCTATGTAGTTAGTAGGCCGGTACAGCATATTTTTTTGCCAGTGCTCCAGTTTTTCTTTTGGAAACACTTCCTGTGAATGCCCTCTTCATAATACATTGTATGTTTATCTATGTGCATCATATGTGTTGCACAAGGAATGCATAAGGTGTTTGCATAAGGTGTATTACAGCGTTTCATCATTTATCATGAGGTTTTGTAGATTGTAGGCCTATAAACTACATAATGTGCTAAAACAAGATGGTTCATCATTTATAGTAAGTGCATTGGTGTTTTTAGAAAAGTTTTTTTGGTCACTAAATTGAGTAAAACTTTATACCCTGCACAGTTTTTAGGTCAAGTGATATGATTTATCACTCTGAGGATGATATTAGAGTATTCATTATTTTTCCACTCCATTGCATATGTTGTAGAAAGGCATGACTACGTATATATTTACAAGAATTACGCTAAAAGCAAAACACTCCTAATGTGCTCCTTCACATTTGGCGGTTAATGATTTATGAGCACCCAAATGGCTCTGGTGTATTGCAGCTATTCTGGTCAAATGGAGGGGCAATTTGACATCACCTCTCAAAGCGTTGATGGTCGTGGTTCTTTGAAATATTTGTTTTGCTGGAAACAGTGTTTGCCATTTTCTTCCACAGCTTTTGACTATGAAGGAGAACATTTTTATAAATCATTTTGATTTCCACCATCTCCACTATCAAAGAAAAATCTCAAGTGTGACTGCCCTGCTTAATCAAAGGATAAATAAATATGATAGAAATAAATCAATTTTATTTGGTTGTTACAAATTAACCTTTTCAAATGTTTTAAAGGGGCCATGTGTAGAACTCTTAGTTTAAAATGTAGAAAAAGGACCTAGAAATAACAATATGTGAAGAAACAACTGTTTGGATCTAATGTCAAAAGTGCCCATGATCTGTGTTGCTCTGAAGTATGCTAACCAGCTTCAGACTGTACACTCTGGTCATATATCACTTTTAGGAGGCACTGTAGCCTATCAAAGATGCTAGTCGATAGAAGAGTTAAGTTGTGGATGTACTAGGGCGTTCAAGACTCATATAGCTCCTTTACAAGCAGAATCAAAACCATTCCTTTACACTATTGAATTACAATACCAGTAGAGCAGAAGTGGGGATAAGCAGAGGATTGGCTTATCATTGGCTCTGGTTTGCTATAAGTATGTCATGGTGGAGTTAGCAGATTAGTTTGATTTGAATTTCTCTCAAATTGAAGTCCGATCATAACACTCATCATCATTTTATTTCAATAGACATAATATCAATCATTGTGACACAGTTCAATCAGTGATGTGTATTCACTGCCTAAGATCTAAAGTACAAAATGATAACACATTATGATTAGGCTACTTATTTCTGGACATCTAATTAAGTTAGCTTTACTAAGTATCTTATTATGAAGTTAATTTATGTGCATTATTATGTGTTCTTCAGATTAATACTCCAGTACACTCACAATTTATATGTCATTATGAATGAACAATTATCAATTGTTTATAATAATTGATCATATAATTGTGTCAGTATGATAATTGCACACCTTTGTTAAATGCACATGTATTGTATTACACATGTTCTAAATGTGTATGTGCATCACATGCTTCATATAGAGAGTGTACAGACACATAATTAAATGTGTATGTTATTGTTATGAATACATGTTTTGTTCTTATATCATGAGTCATTATATTTAACAATAATGATTAAGTATTATAGTTTGTAGGCCTACACTTTTAATACCTCAGTTGCTAGACTATCATGGACATTATAATACATTATGAAGAACATATGATACAGTAGACAGGTCTTAATAATGCATCATGAAGAGGATTTTCAGAGGAAGTGTTCTCTTTTTTCTATTCAATCAGAAATGTACTTGAGACATCTTTTACAGAATAATTAATTGTTGTTGGTGTTTGATATTAATTGCCGTACTGTTAATGCCGTTTATATTTGTTATTTGTTGTGATGATATGGCATAATGATGCCGCAGCTGAACGAAATAAAGAGTACAAAGGTGTGTTTTGAAAATAATCATTATGTGCTGTAATATTTATCCTCATTGATGTGCCATTCTGCTGAGACTGTAATAATGAAGGTCCTTTAGACTTCAGGGTCATGAGTTATGTGTCAGGGTTAGTGTTCAGCATATTTTAATTAAACAGCTGCACATGTAGCGTCATGCATGAATAGCTCTCTCAAAATTACATAGTGTATTGCTCTGTGATGAAGAGATAGTCAATATCATCAACAAATCGCTTTCTTTTCTTGTAAAAATTGTAAATGGCCATCATAAATGCTTATTTGGCCTTTATTGCATCCAAGGCACATTTTCTATTAACACATAAGTGTCTATATTGAATATGGCAGTGATGGTGGTGGGAATTCTCATTGATTTTTGTTTGGATTGAACACACAGCAGAGCCTTCAGGAATCTGCAATGTTGTTAGCCTACTCTGCAACTTGCAATATGCATCACAATGTCTTGATACAGTCCCGGCATAATTTCTTTATTCACAATTAATCGTATCAGAATTTTATTGATAGCAGATAACTTCAAAGTAGGTCATATTTAAAGAAGCCCTATGCAGGTTTGGTTATTCCTTTGCTGTTTCTGGGTTTTCGCCTGATTTGGGCTCGCATTTTTCACGACATAGCTCCCCCTGCAGCTTCGGTAGCAAGTGACTGCTACGCTAAACTCCCACTAGCTAGTGAGCTAGCCATCAAGAAACCAAGCTAAACACATACAGGGCTCACAATAACGGTCAAGCAAACACATTGTTCAAGAGACCATCAAACCACATTACAAAAACAAAGTTCACTCAAGGGTAGGCTACTTACAATTTCAACAGCAACAAAGCCAAGTCGGAGTTCGTTTTGCAGTCTTCTTAGAAACTACAATCTGACTACATTTTCGAGGCGCGATTGGATACTTCCGCTGAGTCACATCCGGATGTGTTCGGACCACGACCAGAAAGTTGCATATTCGGTTTTTCCGCGGAGAAGCACTAGGGAGACGAAGCACCCACCAAACGACCCAAAAAGTGTTGTAGAACCATCAGAACGACTCTTAACCTGCATAATTAAGGTCATTTTTGCTAAAATTGTTGCATAGGGCTTCTTTAAGTGCTTGATCTCCAGTGAAGAGCCTTTGTAGGAAAAATTGACAGGAAAAATGTATAATGTAATTTCAGATTTCTCAAGGTCACATTCTGTCTAGTGACATAGCCTATGGCAGGCAGTCACACGTTGATCCTTGTCATTTCATGTTGACCCATATCCTTTCTTTGTCATAAAATAAGAAAATCAACCAGTGATTCGAGGTGTGGTAGGCTAAAGACCTGAAAAAGAGCTCAGAGAAACATTGAGATATACCCATGCCATATCCAAAAGGAATGTCACCTCAAGATTGGCCTTGATGCTCAGCTTTCTGTACAGCTATGAGTCCTGGTGAGTGGTGTTATGATCCAGAGGCCATTAAAAATTCATGGAGACAAGGGGATCCCATCCCAAGAAAACCAAGACCAAAACTACAGAATTGCTTTAATATTCTATAATAATCTATGCCATTCATTATACATTTTTACTTTAACAGAGTTGTTGTTGAATAGGCAGTGAAAATGTTTGTTTTTTGTAACTTGCATGGTGTCACAATCATTTCTCATCTTGCATAAGGTATTAAGTTAAGCTGTTTATTTTGATTCATTCATTTGATTTAATCTTTCTTTTCCAAGTTGTTATCACCGGTAGCCTCAACTAATTGCATGAATCGAAACTATTCCAGTGATCAAAACGTGCACGTGTCTGTCAGTTCTCCTTTTTTGGTCTCGGAGACGTGTGGTGTGCTTATGTTGCCCTCTTTAAAGATTGCAAAGGTGAGAAGCTCCTTTCTGCCTGCGGAGAAAACCGCCAACACTCGTTGCGAGTGACGACGAGAAGCAAGAGTGACCTCCCTCCGTCTCGTAGCCGTCGCTCACACTTACGGTGATGGATGAGTGTGTGAGGGAGAGAGACAAGCACAGAATCAAAGACAGGCAAGCCTATCAAAGCTCATTATCTCAGATGCGTATCCCATCGTGCTGGAGTTAGTTTAAGACTCCGCCCGCCCGCCCGGCGAGCGATAGGAATTGGGAGACTTGCGGATCCTGCGAGGAGCAACAGAAACGACGGCTACAACGTGGGAGTGTGGCAGTTAGGCTGTGGTTGACATTTGCATTACAAAGTCTATTCACTCCATTCCACTCCCCTTCGTTGTAATGCATACTAGAGAAGGGAGAGCTTTGTTCTTTCTGGGTTTTCAGCTTAAAACTTATCTATGGGCGCAAGAGATAAGAGGGGATTCTGAGCTGGCTGATTTATGGCCTTCTTGGCTCAGGCTAAGATGAGGCTCCTGATACTCTGATGTCAGCCTGCAGAACGTATAACATGGCATGTAGTGAATTTGGAGAGAATTCAAAAATGAATGTGTAGCACTACAGTGGTAATAGGCTACACTATTTGTTATTTATAAAGTGCATTTCTCTCTTTGGATCAGAAAAAGGTATGCTAAAAGCATGTTCAAAGATAAAGGCATGATGACAGGGGTGTGCAGGTAGGAATAAGGCTGGGACTTATCCCAAACTGTACTGCTATGATGTCTTTTGAGGTAAGACTGCAGTAGGCTATGTGATTTTCATCTGTGTCTGATGCCACTGCATAAATCCATGATCAGCAATGGCTGCTCTACAGAGAGTAATTGGGAGACAGCCCTTAGCAAAAAGAAGTTTATGTAAGTGTAGGGCCACTGTTGATCTACTTATTTTGAACTAAGCATACGTATAGCTTGTGTACTGATCAGAGATTAAATTGAAATATACTTTGCTTATACTGATAAGTTTACATAAAGGTTTAAGTACTATATCTAGCCTATACTTGGTAGGCCTACTTATACATAAATATACATAATATAGTTATGGAAAAGTCTAAGTTCATTTATTTGTGCCAGAGACTGATCTTTAAGAGGCTGCATGATAGATTCTCATTTCATTTCATTTTATTCATCTAGCTGGTTCTAATATTACCCTTCTGGTAAACCTATATTTTACTCAGGATATACTTTCAGTATACTATCATGAACATGCAAAATTAGGCTAGAAATAAATGTCAGCAGTGGGTGACAGTGGCTCAGGAGGTAGAGGAGCTGTCCAGATACCGGAAGGTTGCAGGTTTGAGTCAAACTGCTCCTGACAAAACAAAAGTGCACCTGATGGGCCAATTGGCACCCTGCATGACAGACTATGCTGTTCCTGTGTGTAATAACTGCAGTACATAAATAATGCAGTTTATTATAAACAGTACACCTATAAGTTCACTTGTAGTGCATCTAAAGGTTTACTACATTTACACCTTAAAAATACTTAATACTATAATGAACAGTGAACAATGAACAACTAGTTTATTTACAGTATAGTTCTCAGTACTTACAAGTCTACTACTATAAACTGAAAGTGGGCCAATTTAGTCCGAAGAAGTATAAACAATAGTAAATGTACAAGTGTACCACAAGTACATTTATACTAAAAAAACGTACTACCTAAAGTAAACTTGGGATTTATACTTCAACTGGGCTTCAGTTTACTTCATAAAATTAACTTTAAGTATACCTTTTTTTGGTAAGCAAGAACGAGACTAACAAGGCCACATTGATTTTAATATCAGCAGAACATTCAGTGGTATCCACAATTTTATCTGGAGTAAAGCAAACAGCAGAGTCTCCATAGGCAAGTGTTTTGTTTGATATCCATTAGTCTGTGTTTGGTTTCCATATCACGTCTCCAGAGGCGGACAGAGTACACAGCTTCATTACTTGAGTAAAAGTATAGATATCCTTTGCTAAATTTTACTCAAGTACAAGTAAAAGTACAACAGTCAGATGTCTACTTAAGTAGAAGTACTGAAGTACTTGTTTTTAAAAGTACTTGAGTATCAAGAGTACAAGAGTACATTTTCTAAATATTGCATTACTACTGCCACAGTGCTTACATTTATGTACAGAAACATCCTACATGGAGTTATGAAAAATGTTAATGTTAATACCTTGGAGAATGTAAAAGGAATTCAAAGTAAAATCAAGTCATTTTCATCTTTTTACCATGTTGCCAGGGATGGACAGTATTTCTAATACATGTTTTTAAAATACGTATTTCAAATACAAAATACTATTTTGTAATTGAAACACTTGAAGCGAAAACTTGTTCAGAAAATTGAAATAGTCTGGCGAGGTGGGGCCACAGGTTGGCACATTCCCGGGATGGACCTGCTGCGTCTTCATCCATTGTTTTGTCCATGGTTTCATCTCTTATCTAAATCTGACCATGGAGTTGACTTTGGCGGAAAGCTGAAGGTGATTGCTGATAGGCCCCAATCAGTGGTGCCTGCACAATCCAACCACGTTTGAGAGGGAAACAACAAATTGAGGGTTTCCGAGATTTTTCTTTTTTCCTTTTTTTTTAGAAGAAGTAACCTGTACTCGCGGTTATGGATAAAAATGTAGTGGAGTAAAGAGTACAATATTTGCCTCTCAAATGTACTTGAGTAAAGTCATGAGTACTCCCCAATACTCGAGTAAAGTACAGATCCCTCAAAACTGTACTCAAGTACTGTACTTAAGTAAATGTACTCCGTTACTGTCCGGCTCTGCACGTCTCCATGGCATGTTCACTAATCACCTGTTGGAACTGGAAGACAGCAGCTGAGAAGCCAAGAGGTCACGGTTGTAATTATTCACATTACATTGCTATTTTCTGAGTGATTAGCCCAACCTCTGAGCTAACATGGCCTGAATCTGTGACGGGAGAGCACACGCTGAAGGATGGAAGCTAATATTTAACAAGCTGGTCACCGCACTGCAAAGGAGTGCAATCATACAGTCCCTTGTGAGCACCACATCAAAGGCCATGACTGAAAGTGGCAAACGGGAAGCGTAATGAGCTTACAGAGTTACCTCCATCATTATATTTACACAGCCTGCGGTTCCAGGAGCAAAAGCACTCTAATGAATGATAAATAACATATTTTGATTCCCCGTGCATTCCAATTAGCAGGTGCAGAGACCTCCTGAGCGCTCAGCGCTCTGACTTGTATAACACCACTGTGAAAATTGGGGTGACACGCTTCATTATAAACATGTTTTCCCTTGCTCAAATGCCACATGATACAAACACCTGTAATTGTGTGCAATTATAGCAGTAACAAACTTTTATAGTTGTGTTGGCAGGGAATAAGACACACAATAATAAAGTTAAAGGTAGGCTAAGCGATGCTAAGTGATTTCTAACATGTGACACTTTTTGTAATAGCAAATATCTCCTCATGATCCTACCTCCTAGCTCTCCATTCTCTGAGAACACTATTAGAAGCACAGTCCTGGCTCCATGAATGGGAAATAAACAAAATGGGGGCATGTCCCCCCAACCAATAACAAAACACTGTGTGGAGTTTCTTATATATAAGTATATATACTCTTTTGATCCCGTGAGGGAAATTTGCTCTCTGCATTTATCCCAATCCGTGAATTAGTGAAACACACTCAGCACACAGTAAGGTTAAGCACACACTAATCCCGGCACAGTGAGCTGCCTGCAATAACAGCGGCGCTTGGGGAGCAGTGAGGGGTTAGGTGCCTTGCTCAAGGGCACTTCAGCCGTGCCTACTGATCGGGGTTCGAACCGGCACCCTTCCGGTTACAAGTCCGAAGCGCTAACCAGTAGGCCACGGCTGCCCCCAACGGCTGTTTCTTGTGGAGCACTGCTACCTCACTGGTGTATTTTGTTTGGTCTTTGGTTCAAATAATATAGTGGGCTACAACATTACGCCATTGTCCCCTGGTTGTTAAAGGGGACATGCACTACTAAAGAAGAGATAGGAAATGAAATAGCAAAATAGGCTCCTGTATGACCTGGTTACAGTACAGTGTTTGTAAGAAGGAAAGTTCCGTGTAAGCTCTTCCTCGCCAGAACTATCCTTTCTATATTAAAACCTATTGGCTATTATTATTTTTATTTTTCATCATCAGCATCATCACGCGTAGCATGTTTGCATTTACTATATGTTTTTGAACCTCAGAGTTCAGTTCAGAGTTCAGAGAGATTTATTCATCACATACACAGTTATATCAGTATATAACAAGCAGTGATATGTAAGCATGGTTAGCTTCATGACTGTAAAGTAGAAAGAATAAGTAAAACAGATAAAGATTAAAAGCAGAAGTTAATAATAATTCAATAACATAATAAAGTGACATGCATATGAATAACAATAATAATGATAATGATAAATAATAATAATGTTATTAAAATGGGATAGAGTCCATGGTATTCATTAGAATTAGCATGTCCATGTTGAGGAGTCTAATGGCCTGAAATAGCATTTTCTTAGTCTCTCAGTTTTGGCCATCAAACTGCAGAAGCGCTTGCCTGACTTCAACAAACTGAACAGACAGTTACTGGGATGGGTGGAGTCCTTTATGATTTTAGTGGCTCTGTTCTTGCATCTGCTGATGTACTGTATATATCATGCAGTGAGAGGAGAGGAGTCCTAAAGATGTGCTCGGCTGAGCGCACCACTCTCTGGCTTTGCAGTCTTTCTCAGAGCTGTTGGCATACCACACAGTGATACACAGTATGCTCTTTATCACCCCAGTGTAAAACTTTTTTAAAATCACTGGGGGAGCCTGAATTTCCAGAGAGAACCTTTTATTCCATATAGATTTTTATTTAAGGCACAATGGAAGACACATCCACACCACATTCAGATGCTCATTCCCAATACATCTGGCGTTCACAGTCAAAGTGGAAATGTAGTGCAATGGTACTAAGAGGAATTTTAGACATATTTAACATATTATTATTATTATTATTATTATTATTATTATTATTATTATTGTGTTATTTGCTGTATTTCCAAATGCCACAGTTTATGTTAATGGGGAATTCAACCAAACTGGGCTATAGTAGACCTATATACAGCTGATAATGACTATGCATGTTTGTTACTCCACAGTAAGCCTAGATAAGATAAACTGTATTTTCTTTCTTGTGAGGGGTCACCACAGATCTCTGAGAAGTGTCAACACAGCAAATCAAGACACTGATGTGACAGATAAATAAAACAAAATGTGTCAGATTTATGTGCACACATGTTCACTAAATCTCATGGGAGTATCCTATAACCCTGCCCTTGTGCCTGGAACAGGAAAGAAGGAATGATTTGACAGAGGATGTCTTTGAATGTGATGTGACGTTAAGCGGTAAGTGGTTCACTTACAGTAGTGACTCAGTGAGCAATGCACAAGAATGATTGTCATCAGTCAGAGTAAAATGATACATGTATGTCCTAAAAGCACCAATTACTGCCCCTTTCGTTCAGAAAATGTTAAACGTTTTTTAATACTTCAAAATAACATTTGATAAATGAACCTTGCATTTTTTAGTAGCCATAGGTGTGAAGTGGTTTGGTTCTTAACGGGAGCATTTACTGCCTTAAAAATCCGATTTTGTTTACCGTGCTCGGAGTTTGGTGCTGGGCTGATGGGTGCCCTATTTTCACCCTCTCACTCGGCTCATCAACGGTTAGACAGAAAATTCTCGTCGCAAAATCGAAATTCCACTGGAGCTCAAAGCGTATTTGTACACGCAACCTTACAACACTGTTTACAGCTCTTCTAGTCATGGTAAAATGTCATTTTTGGTACATAGCTAATTTAGATACACTTATGGGGTGGGTGCTTGCATTTCTCCAGGAATCCACTTTCTTGGTTTGTATAGAAACAAATGTTAAATGACACATACACGTAAAAAGGGAAATAGGTGACGTTCCACTGTTACCAGAAAAGGTGGTTGAACAACATGTTTTTTTTTTATCCCGTTTCTATCTTTCTACCTTGTGTGAAGTGCATCATTGCTTGGAATAGGCAGTAATGTAAAGCGTAGATGTATTCTTTGGAGTTCCTCAGTGTTACTGCAGGATGAATGTGTCTCTGGGGACTGTGGCTATAGCTCTGCCATAATGAAAAGTAGAGATATAAAAGCCCTAAAAGCATTAGAGATCAATGGCCGTGTGATGCAGAGACATCCTGCTGCATTCGCCGTGTTCTGTTTGGTCCTCTCCTTTGCTGCAGCCCCTCATGGAGAAAAGTATACACTGCATGGGTCCCAGTGAAGTAATGGCAGCATCACAAAGAGGCAACGATGTGTGAAAAACAACTGTCACAAATGAGCCAGCAAACACACACAGACACACACAGACACACACACACACACACACACACACACACACACACACACACACACACACACACACATGCACTCATACACACAAACATGAAGCCTATGGCACTGTGACTACTCCCTCGCTTTTTTCCACCAACCATCTCTAGATACACTTCTTAACAAACACAAGCACACTAATCATGAGAGGAGGGAGAAACTTCTGACAGACTTCTGAGGGGATGTGGGAGTCCTTGAAGTGCAATCATCACTTGACAAGGCCGTTAACTGTCGAGAATCTCTCCCTCCCTCCGCACCCCTGGGGCCACCCACACCGTGCACAAGGTTTCTGTTCTCCGGAGATCACACGTGCTATGCACTATAGTTCACAAAAGTCTGTTTTCAAAATAAAGTGCATCTTAAAATTTCTCGGAATAACACCAGTATTTGCATTCTCACCTTTTTCCGCTCTGATGAATCTATAAACTAACAACCCTTTCCAGACAGAGGTTTGTTTTCCTGGCAAATGGCTCTCTGGGTGATAAGGTTCGGTAAAAAGATGTGTTACAGTGATACAGTGAGTAGTTTTTGCAGATCCTATTTCTAAACTTATAGTATAACCATGATGAATGATGAGTAATGGTGATGAATAAACAACGTTCCCCTAAATTATGTTGTGGCGTGCCTCACAGACTTTGTTTCATTTTTTATGTATTTCTTAACATAACAACACCCCCCTGAATGAAGAAATCTTGATTCTAACCTGGAGACAGGTTAAAGTCTCAAGCCCTTCAGGTAAATGGCATCATGATAGGTATTACTTTAGGTACTACATTAGGTACTACAAAATAGCTGACTGTTCTGAAGGGATTCTCTGTAGAAAATGTCTAAAGCCTGTACACCTCCTGTACCTCTTTAGGCAAGAGAGAATCTTCAGGTTCTCAGATACAAAGCTTGTAGCCTGTGGCATTCCACTACCAACTGTCCATCAAGGAGTTGGAAATGGATCTTGCAGTGTAACATCTTTTGTTGTTGTGTCAGAAGCAATACACCAGTAATAAATACAATTGGTTGAACATACTGTACTAGCCTGTCTGGTTGAAGATATTCCATATCAGACGCATGATCTTTATGTTACTGCAGTGCTTTGCATTAGCATATTACTGAGGCTCACTTCCAATCATGGTTGGTGCAATTGTCCTGTGATTGTTCACTGCAATGCATTTTACACCTTGTATATTAATTCTGGCCAACTCCATACCACTTCAGGCAGTACATAATCCATTTTGAAATCTTGGCAAGCACAACCCCTTCTACTGTCCCATAGCACACAATGAAAATTATGTTGTCTTGTCTATAATGGATGAATTTGCAGTGTTCTTACAAACATTGCAAATTATAACCAACAATGATCTAACAGTAAGTGGCTGCAGTTGTAAATAGGTCACCACAGGGAGATGCCTGCAGCGGGTGTGATTGCTCCTCTGCTGGGGCCTTGGGGAGCCGGCACTTTATGAGAAACTCATTAAAAAAAATAACACTCCGCTACGCCAACATAAATCAAATATCGGCAAAACCTGCACATAAACACACGGCTAGGGACAGCTTTGCAATTAAGTGTGCCAAGAACCACACGAAGGGATGTCCACATCAGCAATTTTTCCCTCTTCCGGGAGTATCAGTGTAGCAAAAAGCCTGCCACGCAAAGGTGATGTGTGATCTAGCGAAAAGAAATGAGAGGGAGGGGGCACACATGCTAAAACTGCAGAGAACTGCTACAGTATGCAGCAACATTTTCAGGGGTGAGTTAAATAATCTCATTACTGTAAAAAAGACAGAAATCATCAAGTGGTGTTGGTGTAGACGTCTGGCTATGCTTACAGAGGCCCAGAGGAGCGACGACTGATTAAAGAGTGGACTGGAGAGATCCTCCTGGCCTCTCCAGATGGCAGAGATGCCTGTGAAGTGTTACCATTACTTTGAGGGATGAGAGGAAGGATCTGTGATTATTATTAACCATTATGGCCGTGGAGGACTTCCATGTGTTCACCCATCTGTGCACGTATCTGTCACTCACAGCCCATCTCTGAATCTGACTGAAGTGTCCACCAGGAGGGAGTTCTGCAGGAGCAGGCTGTTAATTGGTAGGTGAGACAAGCAAGGGAAGATCTAATTGGATGGCATGCATGTCCAACATGTCCAATGACCCACCTCCTCACTGGGGGTGGTTGGTTCCCACCACCGGGATGCACTCCACATGTGTTAGTGTGGCGAACGAGACCCGCACCGTGTGTCTGATATTCTGCTTCCGCACCATTTTATTTAATCTCCCAGCCTCTAACTGTGCTCTAGACACTCTCTCACTCTCACACGCGTAGTAGAGGGAGCGGCTGCATGCGTGATTCAGTGGCTGCGGCGGTTGTTTGATTCAGTCGGCCAACCTGCGGGGCCAGTGTGTTTCTCACAGTAGCGCTCCCACCTGTCAACTCCTCTGCATCTCGCCAGGCTGTTTGCATTCAGATAAAACGGCCTCTTAACAGCCCTCGGTGAAATGCCCTTGGTTATCCTAATGACAACATCCATCATGCAGACCGCCTTGCTTTTCACTGTTAATGCATTTATGAATTCCAAGGCATGAGCAATGGCCTGTGTTTCACAATAAATGCTCTTCCACAGCAGAGGTAGTCTACAGTAAGTCGCGGTAGTGAGGTGGTTCATATCTCAAGGAGAGGGAGGGGAAAATAATAATACGAGAAGCACACTTACAGCCCCGAAATTAAATTCAAAAAGAAATATTTTCGTGGTGCATCCTTCAAGCGCTGGGGGAGGGAGAAAAGTGCCCTTTCTTCTTTGCTGCAGAACCTGTCTATGGTGTGTAAGCTTTCCCTGGGTTTGGAGATGATGATGATGAAAGAGCAGTTGTATCCTAGCTGAAGATGAAAGAGATGTCTCAGCTCCATTCTGGACTCATTATTCTCAATTCAGGTGCCCTCCCCCCCCCCCTTCCCGCTCCGCTAGCCCCCATCCACATCCACATCTCCTGTGCTCCCCCGGTATCTCTGCCTGATAGTCCTCTCCCCAGCTGAGTGCAGTCATCTTGCAGTCATCTCTATTTAGCCGTGCTCTCTAATACAACCGTTAGGATCCTCCGGGGACTCTGGTGGACAAATGGAGACAAATCTGCAGTGGGCTGCCAGATACCCAGCCTGTCACACACAACCCATTCAAAACCAAAGATGAAGCCCAGGCGCTTACCCTATTAATTGTTCTTCACTTTAAATTAGCTGCATGATCTTGGTGTAAGAGCCACTCAATGCGTTGAAGGGTTCTTATGTTAAATACCATTTAAAATATTGCAGTTAATGTTTTAGAATTTGATATTACCAGTTACCTATATAAATGTGTATCAACCAATCAGCTACTATCATTATTGGCTGCAGTTATTATAATTACGTTAACTAGCCTTAGGCACTATCTAAAAAATAACTTAATTTATTGAAAAGCACAATTTATGTCTGTGTTGTGATATTGTACGTTTAGAAAGGATCACAGATAGTGTTTATATGTGTGATTGACATTTGATACTACATGCTTACGATAACACCATAATATTAATATCCACTGTAGATTTTTACAGACAGTTTACAGATTTTTGCAGTTGGCTAACTTGGCTTTCATGGAGAAGGAGAAGGCGCAGTAAATAAAGACAAAGGCTTTGCTGCTTTAGAATAAAGGTGAAAGAAGTGCTCTGCACTCTGCATGTTATACATGCCTGGTGGAATGTTCTGTCACAACATGTCATGTTACATTTGTGAGGACATATGTCTAAATTTCAAAAACTGATATTAACAAACAACATTCTCTCATCTTCACATTGAAAAACATGCTACAAAAAAGTCTCTCTCTCTCTCTCTCTCTCTATATATATATATATATACACACACACACACAATTGACCTCTCTTTATCTCAGTGAAGGTAATGTGTTGACTAGTGTAAAACAGTAAAACATGTTTGTTATGAAAAATGTAACAGTCAGTCCATATGTAAAAAAAAAAAAAACATTATGTGTGGTTGTGTTCAAGTGTTTGCAGTAGTCAGCTCATTCAGAATTCTTCCCCACTAAGACCTCTCCTCAGCACATTAGGTGGAGGTTGCACAGCCAGTAAGACCGCGGATGGTTGACCAAGAGACAGTGTCAGCCCAAGTTGGGCACAAACTTTTAAAGTGGTGAGTTGCAGCAGTGCTGACGCCAACAGAGCAACGTTCATCAGCTTTCAGGGGAGGACTGTGGCCTGGGGACATCTTGGCCATGGGGAAAGCATTAACCTGCATTACTGTCAAAGATGTACTGTGGCAAGTTTTTTGGCCCTCAGAAGACACCATAGAGGCAGAATAATGTCCTGCTCCCACTGTCATCATTACCCACGAGGCATCCTCCCACAGTGACATGGTGCTCAACAGGAATCTTTACAAACTGTCCATAGTAAAGGTGACACTTCCCCACCTGGCTTTGTCAGGCGACTTTGTGTGCCCTTAGTCTTTGTGCTTCCCATACCCCAAACGCCTCATTGAGTTACATAGGCCACACATTTACAACCTCGATTTCACTCTGTGCTCATAAACCTCTCAAGAGTTATCACCAGCTTACCACCCCTCTGAGATGCATTCTGGGAGAGACACACAAGGCATATTTTAAATGGCTGCACAATTAATCTGCCCTCCTATTTTATAACTGCCCCTTAAGTACCATGCTACCATATGCTAATTTTACAGGGCTAAACAGTTGTGAGTTATTATCTGGATGCATTTTTTTTTTTTATCTGCTATTGGGTAATGGTCCATCCCAATGGAAATAAGGTTACCAAGGCAAAAAACATGCCCTGTTTGATATCTTTGAAGATCAGTTATAAGTTATAATTACTTCAAAATAATACATTTGTCCAATGTTCAAATAATTGTGTTACTTGTGTTAATTAAATATGACTTCAGGCTCTTTGATAGTGGAATATTACAGAGAAGGTTGAAAGAAAGAACTACTGTACACTTTGTAAATTAAGTCCTCCTGTGACACATGTATTCTACATTTATTAGATCCTCTATTAGTCCACCTTGAGTTATGAGCACCTGACTAAAATACACAACATGGGTGTATGTGGGTAGTTTGAATATATTAGCATTTCATGTCCTGCTCTCCCAGGCCAACTTTCTGCCATTTCAGTTTGTCAGTTGTCAGGCATGCATTCGTGTCAGGTAATTCACAGAACCTGCAATTATGGCCTAATCGTCATTCTCGCTGCAAAGAGCTTTCCTGCCAAAGCTTATGAGCACTGAAGAAGATGTCAATTCTGTATCACCATAACATACAGATGGTCAAGTGAGTCATAGAGTTGGTCACATGGGGAAAATAAAACTCTCATCAAAAGGTCACAAATTAAATGGAGAGCCTCTTGATAACGCTCATTTCCAGACAACCATTTTATGTTGAGAGTTTATTCTGCTAAAAGCCTCTCTGAGATATTTCTAAACGTTTCACAGCAGGTTTCACACTGTAACCAATAATCCAGCAGCAATCACATCACAGCCTTCTTCATTACTGGACACTTTCCACATGGCCTTCTGTTTCAACTTCATTTTCAGTTTCAAGATGAGGAATCGTTACAAAGCAGCTTTATTGACACTCTACACAAATCCTTCAAGGATTAAGCGAATGGCAACAGTCTTAAGCTACCGCTATGACAAGGAGGGAATGTTAAGCAGAACCTGGGTGGAATCAGGTGGTGGTTTCAGTTTGTCTCGTGTAGAGATGAAGGAGAAATAAACATCATAACAGAACGAGGGGCCAGGTTAGCAAGGGTGGTGAGGGCGGTGGAGAGAGAAGGCAGGGGGAGTCAGGTGTAAGATAGTACAATAGCATCAAAAGAGTTGAACTGGGAACTGACTTTGTCTTGGCCCATGTCATCACAGGATGTGAAATTACAATAAAATTAACTATATCTGAACTGGCACTCTGCCAGGTGTTGAGTGTTGGTGTGTTTTTATCAAGGTTTAGGGTGAGAACTTATTTTCTTTCTTTTATATGTCAGAATGAAAGCCAACCTCTGGTGTCCTAATATATACATCTGTCTAATTTCAGAATGAGGAAATAATGGATGAAAAGGATATGGCTAAAGTAATTGTTAAAGGCATAGCAGAAAATGTATATAAACTGTTTTATGTGATGTTTTCTCCATTAGGTCTTCCATTTTGGTGTGCTATCATTGGTTTTACAATGCTCACATTTTAGACTTTTCAGACACACCTAAACCAAAATTGGCTTGCAAGTGTGTGTTCAAACTCCAGCTACCCGGAGGGGTTTCCGAAGCTCAGATAACACAGCAGGTCTGAGACAGTCATTTTTAAAAGAGCTGAGAGACAGACAGACAGAGAGGAGGAAGAGAGAGAGAAATGAGAAAGAGAGAAAATGTCTGCGCTCCTGCTCTCATATCCTCCTCGGAGTTGTGTAGTTTGCACTTCTCATTTTCAGACAAATTACACCTGAGCCATCATCTACACTCACTTAGTCTATCATTTGGGTCAAGTCTCTCAAAGGAAGGTGGACAGTCAGTGAAATTAATCCAGGTTTCCGCACTGTTCAAACCACCTTGCCATGACTCTAAACTAAACCCACTTCCTTGTTTTTTTTTTTGTTTTTTTTGCAAAATGCTCAGGTCAAGTCTACATATAAATGCGGACATTTGTTCAAACCCTTCCCCACCATTAATACAAGTGCAGTGCTAGACATGAGGCAGGTGTGAGACCCAAGTTTCAATCTGGTACTTGCCCTCGTGTTGAACACACTGGGGAAATGTGCACGTCGAGGCAATTTGAATGCATTTGTGCACCTGGAAACAGGTGGCTTACCCTGCCATGTAATAAGCCATTTTAGATTCTCACTGTGCCGAATGATGCATACCAAGTACACACTTGGCCTCAGGGCAGTCTACATATCCAGGCAGTGCTATGCCGCCGACTGCCTCTCCAACCGAAATGTCGACAGAAAAAAAAAATAATTCCTGTTCTGTGTTCACTGTTTTTCCTCTCAAGCGGACATCCTGTGGCGCAGTTACCTCAGGGCACACAAAGAATGCCATTAACATTCACAACAAGATTTTAATACTGACTTTTTAAAGGATGGACCCTGTCAAAGGGTGATTGCTGCTGACTCTTGCTGTTTTATTGTGACTGTGTGTATGTGTGTGTGTTTGTCTGTGTATGTGTGAGCAAGAGAGAGAAAAAGAGAGAAAGGAAAAGAGTGCATGTGTGTGTGTGTGTGTGTGTGTGTGTGTGTGTGTGTGTGTGTGTGTGTGTGTGTGTGTGTGTGTGTGTGTGTGTGCCGTGCTTAGTGAATGGGAGCAATATGCCACCAAGCTGGCAGAATGCAGCAGAGCAATCAAAATTGCCTCCTCAACTGCGGCCCTTAACACAGAATTGATTCAACGCACTGGCTGCAGTGTTTCCACTCCTCCCTCTGCATCCTCAGAACAGACAAACAAGCCCCAGAAAATCAGCCCCAGGTCCGTCTGGGAGCTGTTTGGCTTTGAACTGATTGGCGGTGGGTGAATTAAAATAAACTCCAAAAACTAGGGATTTATGCCTCAAGTTTGGGTTCAGCATCCATTTGAGAAGTGATTTGTCCACCTGATATTCAGTCAAGTTTAATGAAAATACCCATTCAGTAGAGATGGGTACATCAAGTTTACAGTAATATGATCAAAGTTGTAAGTGTTCACCTACAAATATAAACAAAGGTAAGCTTTAAATGTGACCTATAAACATCTGTTTAGCAGGGATGTTAACACTATCACAACCACCTCTCAGGCCATAAACAGTCTCAGTTTGTTCAGTCCCTTTACAGTGCACTGCAGCACAGTAGTAAGGTCCACTTGACTGCAACGTTGAAGGAAATTAGGCTCTTCCTGCCATCTTCTGGTAACATGGCAACATGTCTATCTGTTCGATCAGATACCTTGTAATGGCACAGTATCAGATCGAACAGATAGACATTCAACTCTTTCTTCAGACGAAAAGCAGCATGCAATAATTTACTGTATAGAATGCCGCTAACTATAACTATGAGCATTTGAGCAACATCACTTACAGTGTGTTCACTGGTGTAACATGTTCAGCAGCATACAAATATCATAGATCTCTGCTGTATCAGTATCAGGTGAAAAGACAGCTAAAAACAAATGGGGAAAGTGAGACAGTGTCATTTTTTGACATGCAAAAAAGGGGGTGTGGACACTGATGCTTGCCTCTATTGGACTTGGGTATAATTCAAGGACTTCCCTTTTGAGATTAAAATGTCAATGATCTGTTACAATATTCCTCCCTGACCAGCAACTAACTGGTTACATACGTCATGTTAACTTCCCGAGGAGAACATCAATATGAATCTTGCTCCTTTCTCAAGGTACTTGAGCTGTGTTCGTAATGTCAAGAAAACACAAATTACATGTTCTGAAAAAACATCAAGGACACAATATAATATCGGTACTGAAATATCGGTATATATATAATGATGTGCACACACATACTCCATGTTCATACATAAAGCAACATAATGTATTTGGAATCGGAATTCACCCCAATTTTCAACATTTTCCAATGTGCAAGGCAGTTTGAGAGACATCGAGAGAACCCTGCATGTTGGTCTTTTGGATGAAAATATAAACCAAACCAATATTGAGAAAATGGAGGAAAAAGGCCATATTTCCTAGAGAACACCAAAGTTCCACGGTGCAATCCCAGGTGTTACAACCGTGCAGTAGAAATACATAACAGAGATGCCATTATTATTTAGCGTACCATCAAAATGAATATCAAGCTATTATGTTAAGATAAAGAACTACATTTTGTTGCTTTATCTTCCTGACCTGGATTTTGTGTTTGAGTGTGTGTGTGTGTGTATGTGTGTGTGCGCGCACGCATGTGAGTGTGTGTGTGTGCATGTGAGTGTGCGTGTGTGTGTGCGTTATGCTGTTAATGAGTCTGCTGAATCAGTGGAAAGACTCAGGTGAAGCCTCATTAACCCCCTCCATGTGGTGGGCCCTCCAGTGTGCCTGAGCGGACCCAACACTGTGTGCCGTTCAGTGGCTCAGTATGGAGCTAAGTGGACCAACCTAAGTCAAGCACAGAAGGTGGCCCTCACCACCTGTTTGGCTTGCAAGGTTTGTGCACTTGGAAGCTCAGGCAAAAAGGTGTTATTGAACACAAATGCTAAATCATGCATGAGGGAAATGGAAACTCCCATAGTCAATAACAATATGCTTGACTGGTCAATGGGAAAATAAGTCACAGTGAAGGATAAAGAAACAGATTAATTTCACTCCACCTGCGCAGCCATTTTCTCACCCACCTCATTGCCTCTGTGTGCCTGTGTGCTGATGTACTGCTTCTTGTTGTTTAACCAAATCTCAATTCATTCCAGTGTTCAGAAAAAAATAATCAGTGAAGGAAAGTGATAGAACACAACCGGGGCCTAATGTTTAGATTAATACAAGGTCATTACCAACCAACCAAACCAAGGAGCACACCAATGGGTAGCTTATGCTGTATATCAATATCAACCTTGTCAAGGAGGGCAAAACATGACCCCAGTATCTACTACAGCCAAAATAGCAGGCATCAACAATGGTGCGTATTGAATTAAGTTAAATGTACAGGTGAGCAGCACCCTCTAGAGGAGAGAAGTGATGGTCAGAAATAAATGCACATTGCTGGACTGTTTTTGCCACAAACTAGGTCCATGTTATATTTATTAACTCAAACATACCCTGTATGTATTTCATCACATAGGGAGAGTGGCGAACATTGTCATACATTTCAGTTTCTTACAATGACTGCAAAAGATGCATGGATATTATATCAAATTAAATTCTTGGGCACATTTTTCTTATTTCACACATTGCATTGTCATAATATTTTACATGTAACAAACAAATACAATTTATTAACTTGAAAATGCATAGCCTACTTGTGTTGAATTGCCTCATAAGCTGGAGTAAAAATATAAAATCAAAAACCACTAACTTGTCAAATAGTTTTTTGTAAGGGTCTCGTCTTTGTCCTGTTTCCATGTTGTCTGCTCCTTACTTCCTGTTGCCTTTGTTTACTTCCTGTGTCCTGTGGTCCTATGTTTATCCTGGTTGTGTGCCTTTATTCCATTCCTTATTCCCAGAAGGACAGTAGGGGTTAAGTCATTTAGAGACCGTCAGACGAGTCCAGGAAGTGACGCCAAGCACGTCAAAATAGGTGTGTTCGACTTGAGGCAGATCTGTGCAGATCTGACTTGATGCGATGCATGCTGGGTTGAACACAATGCATACTGGGATGGACGCAATGCTTACTGGTTAGAAATTCTGTCCGACTTCTGTCAGCCGGGGAGGGACTTACCCCTGTGACACCATGTCACATGACCTTAAAGGGACACCAGGCAAGCCTGATGCTTTTCTCTCTGAAACTCCCCTCGCTTTCGGTCTGAAGCTCTTTTCCTTTTCTTTTCGTCTTCCGTCAAGGGTTTTAGCTGCTTCTTAGCCCGGCTCTGCCATTATACACCGCGTTTGCAACAATCTCTAGCGTTTACGTTAGCCTGCCTCTGTGCTGTAAACTGATCCTGCTTCGTCGGGTGGGTAGGATACACCGAACTTACAAGTGGGATATTCTTCCTACAGGCAGTAGAAGGGCGAGAGAGCCTTCATTAAGCCCGTAATGAGTCATTTAACCATATACCGACTTACGAAGATGATTAATTAACTAAAGCGTTGCCTGGTGTCCCTTTAAAATATCGCGGGAGTCTTAGGGTGCATTCAGGGCGCCGAATGACAAGGACGCCCCATGGCTACTTTGTTTTTCCGACAGCAAGTGTTCATGTGCTTTGCCGTCGGAATGTGTGACAAACACGGATGCCACAACAAAGGTTAAAACATACACTCACTAATCCTAAACAAACAACTGTATTTGCTTAAAATATAGTGTAAGACGCTCATGAAAGAAAGATATGCAGCTTTCAAGTGGCAAAAACGGCAAATTCCCTAGTTCACATTAAAACTGTTGGACATGAAAGGCCACATGGACTACAAACGAACTACAACGTGACGACAAAAGTGACGACGAGCCCCTAACTGGGCAACTCTGTTAGCAAAATCTAGCCCCAGTTTCCGACCTCTGACTCACACATTACGTGACGTGAATGACGCGGAATGATGATGTTTTCACTCGGAGAAAGGTTTTTCCGAAGCCCATGAACACTAGGTTAGCCCATAGACATAATATACATAGATCTCCCAAGGGGGCAGGCGAACGTTCGGAGAGCGTAGACACTATGGCTGATCTGAGGCTAAATAGTAGACCAATTCACCTAGCCATCCCATTGAAGCCCATTCAATTTTGGCGCCACTTTGACATCAAATAACGTTACAGCTGAAGCGTTTTAAGCCTTTATATGAACTTTTTCTATTTTCGGGGTAATACAACATTGTGTAATTGGCATCATAACCTCGTAACTGACTTAACGCCTGAGTAATAAACTTTTTTCCAAAATCAATGCTAAAGTGACGTAATGAGCATACAACCAGAGCGTGTGAAAGCGTCGCACAGGAGCAAAATAACCGTATTCTCTGAATAAGAATGAAAGCACATTGGAGCACACACATCGGAGCACATTTCTGCGAAGTTTTGATGGATTGACAGTAGCCTAGGCTATGAATGTGGCAAGTGCTGTTTATATGAAATCACATTTATCTACGAACAACTAGGACATTTAGAACAGTAATGTAGACATGGTGGTAACGAAGGAAGTGGCTACATAGCCTAGCCAATCTCTCGGTGCAGCTATCACAAGAGTTAGAGTCAGACTACGTGCCTACGTTACATTTACGTCCCCTGAGCCTGCGCAGAAAGCCTCGTCGACCAACAGGAAACTTTCTGAAATTTGCTTCACCCGCCCAGAGAATAGGCTTGTTCGATTTCGGCTGAGTCTGACTTGGTCTGGCTTACTACGTAAACGTGATCTTCAGAGGCTAGCCGGGAGGAGCTACAACAGAGGGCAGCTCATCCCGGACAGAAAGGCTACAGTCTGCCTGACGTGACTCGTGGGAGACATGGCGGGAGATATCGCGGAATGTTGTTTGCAATAAACACAGCAGAACTTTCATTCTTACTCATTAAAATGAGCATGATGACTGACGAAATAAATTCTTATGATGTAGTTTAAATAAACCACTGTTGTCATACAGTTAACAGGCCTGCATTGTAGCACATACATTCAATATCAAGTGTTTCCCACATATGTGTGTCTATCTATTTAGCCAACAGCAGAAAATAACAGAATATCCTAATAGGCGAGTTCGACTTGCGGCAGATCTGTGCAGATCTGACTTGATGTGATGCATGCTGGGTTGAACACAATGCATACTGGGATGGACGCAATGCTTACTGGTTAGACATTTTGTCCGACTTCTGTCAGCCGGGGAGGGACTTACCACCGTGACACCATGTCACATGACCTTAAAATATCGCGGGAGTCTTAGCTTGCAGACAGATCTTGCAGTTGCCTTCCACTAGCTGCACGAGCTGAAACACGCCCTCATGACGTCAGTTCAAAGACGTGATAGGGCCATTTGGGAGGAATGTCCTCATGACGATTTTGACGGGAGTCTCATGCTGCTTCTTTATGTTGGAATATGCGAAAATAAACAGAAATCGAAGGGATACCTTCTCATACTGATTTCTGCAACAATGGTAGGCTAGCCTACTGAAAATGTTTGGATATTCTGTTATTTTCTGCTGTTGGTTAAATAGATAGACACACATATAGGGAAAACACTTGATATTGAATTTATGTGCTACAAAGCAGGCCTGTTAACTGTATGACAACAGTGGTTTATTTAAACTACATCATAATAATTTATTTTGTCAGTCATCATGCTCATTTTAATGAGTAAGAATGAAAGTTCTGCTGTGTTTATTGCAAACAACATTCCGCGATATCTTCCGCGATGTCTCCCGCGAGTCACGTCAGGCAGGCTGTAGCCTGTCTGTCCGGGATGAGCTGCCCTCTGTTGTAGCTCCTCCCGGCTAGGCTCTGAAGATCACGTTTACGTAGTAAGCCAGACCAAGTCAGACTCAGTCGAAGTCGAACACGCCTTATGTCTAATAAGGGGAGAACCGCCACTCTCGGGAAACTTCCGGTTTCTGAACTGGTTGCAGTTCCCGTTCTGGTTCCACATGAGGGCGCTCACGAATAAGTGCAGAATTAATGGAGGTCTGTGGAGCTGTACCCCTCAAATCCACTTTTCTCGGGATATAATTTTTTGCCCAGAAATTTGAATGTTGCATGCGAAAGAGGGGACAGAGAAAATACACACCGTTGAGTATTATATTTTTTGAGTCACTTATTTGTTCTAAAAAGCCTTTCAAATGTGTCAATGACGTCATTCATTAGCAGAAAGCTAGTGTGTTGTGGGCAACAACGACCCAACCTGTAAGAAATCGAAAGGACGTAAGTACTTGTTCATTCAACTTTTGACCTATAATCCATGGTGAGCTTGCAGAAACCACAATAAAATCTTCGATTTTTCAATGACAACCAGGTGAAAGAGACAAATTTAGCCGTCTAGCTCCATAGACCCCCATTGTTTTTGCACTTATTCGTGATCGCCCCTAGCGGAACTGCAACAGATTGCATGTACAATGGAGTTAATAGGGAGTGATCCGGCTCTCCGTAAACGGGCTCTGACCCGCCTCGATTGACATCTACGTGATGACTCTGTCCATATCTTTTACTGTCTATGGCTACTCCCTACTAGCACTGACGAGACGTGGAGCTGCCATCTTGGACCGGTCATCCACTCCACTTAGTGTAATCTGTTTGGCCGGTGAGCTGTCAGCGCACTTAATTAATCATATCTCACTGAATACCGAACAGATTCTCACGCGTTTTTTTTTGCTGCAAAGGTCATACATGTAGCTATGATACAGGACACAAGCGTATTTTAATATTCATAGTGGGTTTAACAGTAATAGAATATTCTGATATATGATATAAAGTGACCTGACGTCCGATATCAAAACTGGGAACATAATCCATGTTTGACAGCATAGACAAAACTAGTTTGATACAAGTTTAATGAGTTCAATATAGTTCACAGTTGACAGAAAAGTTCCATCAACGGCATTATTCACAGAAAGGTTCCATAAACATTTAAGTAAGATCAGTGCCATTCAGACATCTGAGGGGTATTCCAAGTAGGCCTATGTGGTTTAGTGACAAACTTGGGTAAATTGACAGAATAAGTTGTAAATCTCCCAGTAGAAAAGCTGTATGATACAGGAAACATTGTTGTGTGTATTTTAATATTCATAGTGGGCTTAATAGTAATAGAATATTCTGATATATTATAAAGTGATGACATCCAATATAAACACTGGGAACATAACTAATCCATGTTTGACAGCATAGACAGAAACTGGTTCTGATTCTGTCAACAAGTTTTAATGAGTTAAATTGACAGAAAAAATCCATTAACATTTTCAGTTCAGTGCCATCAAAAATAAAGTTTGATGAACAGACATTGGTGTGGCATACGTAAAGGAAATGGAGTAACTGGGTTCAGTATCAACAGTAGACAAGTTCCATAAATATTGTAAAGTGCAGGTTTGTAGGTTTGTTTCTGATCCTTAAAAAACAGACATTGGTTTGGCATGATAAGTGTAACAGTTCATCAATTCAAGACAAAAAGGTGACTTGTCACTTGTACAGTGTCAATGGGTTCATCAACAGCATCTGTTATTTACAGTTCACAGAAAGGTTTTAGCTCCAATGAAGAGATTAAATAAAGAGGAATTAAGAAACATTTTAGAAACTGCTAAGATCAGCCCCGTTCATTGCAATCAGTAAAGAATCGGCGAGTGTCTTCACAGGTGCATGTAATTTTGTATGTTCCCACCTTGCTAAAATTGCTTGGGTACACTTTGGCTAAAAAGACAGACTTTGGCTTTCAGACAGCAGGTGGGCAAATAAGATAGCAGTACAAAGTGAAACTGGGTAAACTCCATAAAAGAGGACTGAGTCAACCAGACGATGGGAAAATGGGACACAGAGTGGTGAATGCAGGTGATGAAGGTGGAGCTCATAAACCAAAAATTCAGTCACAGTGTAGCAGATGCCCTGTAATACTGCAATGAAGAGCTGCACCTTCATCAGTTCCAGGGATGTGAGGAGACTGTTCTGTTCATTCACAGTCTCCTAGAGCAAGGCAGCTGGGGATATATAAAATAAATAAATGAATAGGAATTTGAGAGGCATCTTATTCTTGTTAGGGTAAATGACACGTGAATAACAGTGTTGGGCAAGCTACTTCGAAATTGTAGTGAGCTAAACTATCAGTTACTCTGCCATGAATAAAACACTACACTATACTATTACTACCACCCAGTCAAATGTATTAGTAACACAAACACAGCAGTAGGCTAGTTCTCTACATAGGAAGCTACTTTAAATTGTGCCAATTACACATGACAAGAAAAGTGTAGCTTGTGTGGCTAAGCTACTTGATAAATAAAGAAGCTATTGAAAAGTTACTTTATTCAGGAAATAGTGAAGCTAGGCTACCAACACGCTTAGGCTACAAGTAGCAGCTAGCGATTGCCCAATAATAGGCTACAGTCTGTGCCACTTGTGTAAAATTCGCCGGCCAAATCTAGTATGATTTATTTCTACAATAGCCTTTTTGTGTCAGTTGTAATCTAAGTCAGTGTTATGGATTATGACTTATCAAGTCTCAGTTCATAGCCAGGTGAACACCGAGTAAACATAGCCTAGCTAGATAGCTGGCTACGATTTTCATACAGTAATATCAAAGATCTTTGCTCCTTCTCAACTCTCTGGTAATATTCTATTCACAAAATACAACCAATAGTACGGTAATGTTAAATCTCCCGAGCCCTGTTTGCGATGGTCCGTCGATTTGAGTAGGAACATGCTGCACAGGGCTGGCATCTTGTGTCTTCTGCTGCAACGCAACGAGGAGTATGACCGGTCCAAGATGGCAGCCGCATTTCTCGTTTCCAGTGCAGCTATGTATATTATGTCTATGGGTTGCAGACAGATCTTGCAGTTGCCTTCCACGAGCTGCACGAGCTAAAACACGCCCCCATGACGTCAGTTGAAAGACGTGATTGGGCCATTTGGGAGGAATCTCCTCATGACGATTTTGACGGGAGTCTCATGCTGCTTCCTTATGTTGGAATATGCGAAAATAAACAGAAATCGAAGGGATACCTTCTTATACGTGATTTCTGCAACAATGGTAGGCTAGCCTACTGAAAACGTTTGGATATTCTGTTATTTTCTGCTGTTGGTTAAATAGATAGACACACATAGCCTATAGGGAAAACACTTGATATTGAATTTATGTGCTACAAAGCAGGCCTGTTAACTGTATGACAACAGTGGTTTATTTAAACTACATCATAACAATTTATTTCGTCAGTCATCATGCTCATTTTAATGAGTAAGAATGAAAGTTCTGCTGTATTTATTGGCAACAAAATTCTGCGATATCTCCTGTGATGTCTCCCGCGAGTCACGTCAGGCAGACTGTAGCCTGTCTGTCCGGGATGAGCTGCCCTCTGTTGTAGCTCCTCCCAGCTAGCCTCTGAAGATCACGTTTACGTAGAAAGCCAGAAGTCAGACTCAGTCGATCTCAAACAAGCCTAATGTGTCATACCGGAAGTAAGATTCCGGAAGTAGGTACATCATATACTTTACTGTTTATGAGATCCAGAGTTCCTTTGAGAGGATGAGAGAAGTGTAAAGGACTAACATCAGTGCATCACTCCACCAACCAGGCCTTTATGGTAGAGTGGACAGATGGAAGCCATTTCTTGCTGGGAATTTCCCAAAAAGCACCTGAACGACTTTCAGTCCATGAGAAATAAAATCATCTGGTCTGATGAACCAAAGGCTGAACTATTTGGCCACAATTCCCAACTCCTTATGTGGAAGAAACCAGGCACTGAGCTACACTGATGTTTGTCCTTTACGCTTCTCTCATCCTCTCAAAGGAACTCTGGATCTCATTCATAGTGACCATTGGGTCCTTGGTTACCTGTCTGACCAAGGCCCTTCATCCCGGATTACAAAGTTTTGCTGAGCGGCCAGATCTAGGAAGACTGTTGGTTCTTCCAAACTTTTCCATTTGAAAATGATGGAGGCTACTGTATTCTTGTATCCTTCTCCAGGTCTACGGACAATTCTCTCGACCTCTTGGCTTGGTTTTCACTCTGACATTGACTAGGCTCTCGGTGAGCTTGTTTGTTTCCTGTGGAGCCAGGCGTGTACACAAACCTGGTTGGGTGTTGCTTCTAGTGCATCAGCATGTTACGATAAAGGACGTGTAGACACATTCAGAATAGCGGCAGGTTCAAAAACACCTGGCTCCACAGGAAACAAAAGAGCTCACCGAGAGCCTTTAGTGCAACTAGTCCATTGTAAGAGTCCTGTCTTGTTCTGTTTAGTGTTTTTTCCATCATGTCTGCTCCTCTTGTGACTTCCTGTTAGCTTTTTTTACTTCCTGTGCCCTGTTCCATGTGCTCCTTTGTTTACCCTTGCCATGTGTTCTTCATTACCTGTCAGCGTCTTCACCTGTGTCTCGTTCCACAGTGTATTTAGTCCTCTTGTTCCCTCTGTTTCTTGTTGGTCTTTGTTGTTGTTTGTGTCGTGTTATACATGCGGTTTGTTCTGTTCCTAGTAAAGATTCCCCTAATTCTAAGTTTGCCTTGCCTTGCCTTGCGTTTGGGTCCAACCCTCCCCTACAAACCATAACAGATCAACTGTGAGACCTTATATAAAGAGATGTGTGCCTTTCCTAATAATGTCCAGTGAATTAATTTAGGTACAGGTGGACTCCAATCAAGTTGTAGAAACATCTCAAGGACCATTGATAGAAGTAGGGTGCACCAGAGCTCAATTACAAGTGTCATAACAAAGGGTCTGAATACTTATGTAAATGGAATATTTCTGTCTTCAGTCAAACACTCCAAACACCTGTTTTTTGTAGAGTGTTGGAGTATTATGTGTAGATTGATGAAAAAAATACCATATGTACAGTAATTAGTGTCTACACCTATTGAATGAGCATGTTACGATAAAAAAAGGATGTATAGACACTAATTACATAGGCGCATGCATCACATCAAGTCAGATCTGCATGAAGACGAACACGCCTAATAGCGGCAGGTTCAAACACACCTGGCTCTACAGGAAACAAACGAGCTCACTGAGAGCCTTTTGCGCAACTAGTCCATTACAAAGCATGATTGATTATCACATTACAGCATGACCTGTGCTATTTAAATTAGGGGCGTCTTTCAGAAATCAGGGGTGAATAACATAGCCCATCTTATATGATTAAGGGGCCCAGATCATATCCATATTTTGGAATTTGGTCTCACTTTCTTTTCCATTGTGAGATAGGGGTGAGGGTCTGCAGTGACCTGACTGCATGTGTTATTATTGTAACGCCGAATGGCCTAGCCTAAAGTCCCTGTTGAGAAGAAAAGTATGGACAATGCAGATGAGAACATCAAAATGTCAGCTAGATATTAGTCTAACTGATCTGCTCCTTGCAGAAATAGAAAACATGTTTGGTGGCACCCTAGACTCACGTCATGGCACTGACTTTTGGAATACCTTCCCTATAGGGCACATGGTAAGGAAAATGGTGGTAGGACACTACATCTCATTTTACTGGGATTTGTTCATTTCCATTGCAAGGGCACTTAGTGCAGCAGTACCCTAAGAGGTAGAGGTAATCATTTATTTTCTTCCATAAGGGCACCTACCACATATTTATCACTGCAGGGGCATCCATTTCAGAAACTTCCCTAAATTGATGCAAGTAGGGACACCCTTCACTGAATCACATTTTATCCACTAGAGGAGCACCTATGTTGGCACTTCTTTCTCACATACTGTAAAGTACAATTTATATGGAACACTGTCATTTAGGGGCAGCATAGAGGGCACTTCATAATGCTACCCTTTTCGAACGGAAGGGCACACATACTGTAGGGAACGGCAAGTAGACCGTGCTCCCATGGTTGAAAAAAACATGAGAAATTATTTTGTGCATGCCAGTGGTGGTATAAGTTTTTTTTTGGAAGAGGAAAACTGGCTAAGCCCAGTTTTGGAGAAGCTTGACTAAAGGTAAACAAGATCTTGGAGTGGAGTGGGATATACAATGGTGCTGTTTTGGCTTTGATAAATCTGTGTCTTCAGTGTTCTACCCAGGGGGCTGGACCCTGACCTGGCTTTTCTATGTTAGCATGCAGTCACACAAACCACAAAAATCAGGCTGCTTTCCCAACCACAGAATCTTAGAAGGTTGTGATGGCTTCCAGAGAACTCTTGCCATGGAGTTTGTGGGTTGGCCCATATTGTTTATTTTTTTATTGCTGATTTTGTTGCTGATGAGAGCCCTCTTGGGTGCATTTGTTTCATGAGAAGACAAAAAAGCAAACAAGCCCCTATCCCAGTGTTTCTCAAACTTTTTTTCTGGGGACCCACTTTTGAAAAATGACAGACTATCGCGACCCAACTTGTGACTGTGGTAGTTAACAAACTAGATCCTTATAGAAAGCTGTTAGCTTTCCTATATAAGGTATAAGGAACCAATGAGCTAGACAACAAATTCCCATTATGTTATTGTGTAGCTTAGTACCCTGGGAGTGAGACAGCTATAAGTTAGTGTCTTGAGAGTGAGACAGTTGTCTGTGTGACTTTCTGAGTCACTCCTTAGAGCAGTGGTTCTCAAACGTTTTCTTTCATTCCCCAAAAACATTTGCTGACTGTAGCAGAGACACAGCACTCAAAAAATCCTCCATAGAAATGCATGGGCTTATCACACCCCTTCCGCGGCAAAACGTCGACATGTGAATGCATTGAGCCAATAATGTGGTGTGTTGTGAAGACATCGTGCCAATCATGTGTTGTGATCTCGCCGCTGGAGCAAGATTGGTGTCGTGAAACCTTGTGCACGCGCATTTCTGCCGAAATGGATGCCCGAATAGTGTAACTGTAGGTCTGTACCAGTTTGAGAGGATGCCCTTTGTCCTGTGCAATGCCCTGACCATGTTTCAATGGTTGATCCAACAGTGTCTAGGAGACCAGGTTAGTGACTTTCTAGTTATTTATTTGGATGACAAGTAGCCTAAGATAAATGCAAATAATGCTAAGAACTTGTAAAGTGCTGCATGTTTTGAACCATATCAGCTTGCAGGAATGCATATTGTAGTTCCACAACTAATGAGAAGTTATTCGCATCTTCAACATGGCCTTACAGTCCTGTACAGTATTACATTTTCATTTATTACAACAAAGCAGTTGTACAGATTTTTTCTCTCTCTTCAATCTCTCTTTCAACTGTTAAAGGTCCACAAAGTTCTGATTTGTTGACAGTTGACAGAGTGTGCACTGTCAGCAGTGGATATCGTAATGTGATTTTTTAAAATGGGGAAGCTATCTCCAAACATGGTCTTTTCAACAGTCCCAGAAGAATTCCCCTGAACAGCAGACCCACTCAGTGCAGTACGTGTCTCTTTTGTGATGATGTGTCTAAACAGTGATAGGCAAGCTTACAAAATGTAGCTTAAATAAAGCTTTAAGGACAGATCCGGCAATTTTTCCATATAGATTTCTGTTTCTTGTGGTACTGTCAGTATGGGAAAAAAATCAATACAAAATCGGTAAAGAAGCCAGGCAGCTGCAACACTACACTCTGGGGGCATGAACACGGGGGCTCATGAACATGCAGAGTGTAGCACTGTAGCTGCCTGGAAGCTCTAACTGTTGGCTGCAGCAACTTAAGTTTTTGTGACCTCGAGAATCGGAGCTCTATGAAAAATGGCTGTATTTCTCCTTTAAAAGTAGCTTATAGAGTAGCTTGTAGCTTAGGTCACTACATCTTGCCCATCACTGTCTGAATAACATGGGCTCTTTCTCTTTAAATCTATCAGCGTTGCTTATGTGACAGTAGCCTACCTTGTATATAAACAGTCACCAGGTTCTAATACCCTGTTACCCAGGAACCTACCCGTTAAATTAACCTGAATTTCCTGTTTACCACTAGGGTCACACAAGTTGGTAGTCTGAATAATAGGCAGAGACGTGAGATTACAATACAAAACTATTACAATTTATTTAAAACAGGACCAATGTACATGCACTTCAATACCAGAGCAACACCATGTAAGGCTAGGTCGTCAGGATCAATGTTGAAACTAGATTGGGCTTACCGTAGAGGGCAGATGTCAAAGCCTCTGAGGCGAAATCTGTGATTCAAACCACACTGCAAATCAAAAATGAAAAGGTGACTTATCTAAACTAATTAACACCGCACACACAATAAGGGATGGACACCACCAGAGGAGAATACACCCTCCAACATGCGCCAAATGTAGCCCCCAGCAGGAGACAAGCAACATACACAGGGAAAGCCCACTTGACAGTACATGCAGTAGAAAAACAAACAAAAACAAATGAGTACAAATAAGACAAAACAAAATACAGAGAAAAGCACAGAGCCTCAATAGAGCAGCAAGTAAACCAAACTCCCACGCATGCACACTCATGCAACAAACACGCACGTCCGCACTAAACAGGCCCAAGCAGATAGCCACCACAAGGTTAGCTAGCAATCATGCATCAAAGACGCAGCGATGGAAGGCCACAGAGAGAAGCGGAAGGCGCTCCACACAGCAAACCCCAAACAGGAACAAAACAGCAAGGCCGTCACCACATCAGGATACCATACAGATCCATGCAACAGCTAACGTCAGATGTAGGGAGCCCGGACCACGCAACACTGTGATGTTGCTAAGCTGGAATTGATGAGCACACCGGGGGTACGATCAGCCGTGAGAATATCCAGACAGTATAGCAGCGACTTCTGTTACTGGAGCAAATGGTGGAACAAGCTACAGCCAAACGTCGGAGATAGGCGATAGGTCGGTCAGAGTCGTCCCTGGACAAAGCAGACGTCTGCCCTGGATAGCCGCGCTTCCTTTTTATGGAGCACAGCTGCCAATTACCCACTTACGAAGTAGGTGGGGCAGGAGCGAGACACAACAAAACCCATCACAATGCTCCAGGTAAGGACTCGTCCGGCTACAATCACAAGATACAGGTGATCTTCTCTAGGTGTTCAGTGAATGAGTCACATCTATGCACAGGAGAAGTCAGACACCAAAAAAATGGCCAAACAATGTCACAGTTTTTTGTACAGCTAACATGACACAAATCAATTGAAAAAAACACATCATAAAATCTGAAACACATTGGCCATGGAAGTTGCTGAGAGTGATTAGTCATCTCCAAGTTACCAAGTTACTGCAAAGTATGCAAGACCTTTTCTTTGTAAAAGCTCTCAATTATCAGCTCTGACAAAATGTTGAGCAAAATGTGACAGTCCTTTAGAGACTCTGTGGGCAGATGCCTCATTACATTTAGCTTTGAGGGTTTTCCCTTTCCCCAGTGCGTGCGTGTGCAAACCTCTGCAGTCCAGTTGTGGTCTTCCTTTCTTTATGCCATTGCAGGCCTGGGCATACATCGTTTCTGTACAACATTGATATCGGAACTCCCCCTATTACCGTCGGTCCCGTATTTCCACCGTCTTGCGTGTATGTGTCATTTAATATCAATTTCTATACAAACCAAGACAGCAGACTCCTAAAGAAACGCAACCACCCACACCATATGTGTATCTAAATTAGCTATGTACCAAAAATGACATTTTACCGTGACTCAAAGAGCTGTAGACAGTGTTGTAAGGCTGCGTGTACACAACCGCTTGGAGCTCCAGTAGAATTTTAATTTCACGACGAGAATTCTCGGTCTAACCGTTCATGTGCCGTTGAAACGGTGTAAATAGGCGACCCATCAGGCCAGCACTATAACTACGAGCGTGGTAAACAAAATCGGATATTTCAGGCAGTAAATGCTCCCGTTAACAAACAAACCAGATTTTGTTCAAATCTACACACCTATGCCTACTGAAAAATGTCAGGTTAATTTAGCAAATGTTATTTTGAAGTTTTGAAAAACGTCGTTGTTTTAGAATTTCTGAATAAAAGTGGTGATAATTGGGGGTGTTACGATAGGTATGCTTTAAGGTAAGTGCACACCTTCCTTAAAAAAGTGCAGACTTCAAAGCACTATACCTATTATGCTGATTGACTGTTGAGTTGCCTTGCCTTTCCCTAACAAACAAAAGTTTCATTGCACACACTGAAAAGACTACCCACTGTAGCCTATGCTACATTCTGCTGTTAACACAATGTACGTATATAATATTAACAAAGCAGTATATACAGTTATACCAGTTCTATGTAAACAAAGTAGTACTAGCTTAACATTTTCACTCTAGGCTACTCTTATTCACCAAAGAAAATGCCTACTGCACAAAAGGTGAAATTGCTCATTAGATCCAGTCATTCAGAGGCAAAACCCCACCAGGATTGTTTCTCCTTACTAGAATATCTAATGATTAAACACTGTGATTACACTTTTAAACAAGTAGGCCGGCTAAATAGCCCAATCAGAGTATCCCTTTTCCCGACACCTCAGAATTAACTGAGATTCAACATGTTCAATCGGAGTCTGCAAATAAGCCAATGGGTCTGTCCGTTTTGCCAGTGCTGCACACACCACACTGATTGGACAGACACTCTGGCCAGACATTATCAGATGTTGACCATCACCTAGGTCTGCATGCTCCAGTACACTGTCCTCTGTGATAAATAAGGATTTTGGTAAACTTATTTCAGTAGATAGTTTGTACACACTGTCATAGTTTTCCAAGTGAAGATTGTTCTTGTAGGCCAGCCTGTGTGGTGCTTAGCCAAGCCCTCAGCTGAAGGAGTCAGCATTATATTGTGATTGTTATGGAGTAGCCTAGGCTAGCACAACAACTTAGGCTAGCACAACAACTTTAAAGTCTGTTCACATAGGCTATACATTCTATAAATTGATTTTACAGCCACGCACAGAAAAATCTATGGATTCACAACTGCCTGGCTGCCAATGACAGTAGGCCTGCTATTTGGATGTCAGTGCATATGGATCCCAACTAGCACAGTTACGTTGCCATTACGTTGCTGAAATGTAATTTAATGGTCAGGTTCATAGGCCAAGTATACTTGCGTATACAAGGAATTTGGTCTCATCTATCCAAGTACAACTTTTGTGATAACATCCCATCTCATCAGTAAGTATCAACCTGTGCTGGTGGGACCCAGTCATCTTCTTCCTTCTAGCTATTCATGAGGCTATTTGCTGTAATGAAAGTGGTTCTGGTAGACTTATTAGAAAATTACATACATTTAAGCAGCTGGTCTATTTTTAGACAGCATTGTTTTGACTGAGTCTGCTGTTTAGGCGTAGTTGTTTAGTCTAACTAGATTTACCACATAGCAACAATTTGTTTGGCAATGCAAGCAATTCAGTTTGACCTGAAAAACAAAATTACATGGAATCCAAAACTATACCACAGTGTTTCTCTTTCTCTGTGTGTGTGTGTGTGTGTATGTCTGTTTTTCTAAAATCTTGTGTATATTGCTTCACTAACAATGGACAAAATATACTGTACCTGAATAATGAGGGGAAAATGAGTAGTACTACAAAGTACTACAAAATACTACAAAGTACATTTTTTTTTAATTATATTTTCATTCTAGTGTGATAATGACTTCCTGTACTTTACATCCCTAAAACAGACAATAAGTAAAATCACAGAGCTGTGTCAGTTTACATGGCTTAGATTAGAAATCTTAGAGCGTTTTCACACCTGAAAGTGCGGACCAAGGTCTGGACCAACGTTCATGTTTAGTTACATTGAATACATTTGATCCGGTTAGTTAATGGTTTCACATTGCAATTTTTCTAGCTCCCTTAAGAACTTTCATGACATCCCTGCATCCTTTTGTTACCACCTACGTGCGCTGTGTCTCCCTTTGATTGGTTTGTTAACAGGCATGCGTCTGACGTTGACATGTTGTCAAATCAGTGGCCTATTTCAGCAGGCTGACAACATCTCCTCCTCTCCATCCGCAGCTCATTTTAAGCTATTTATTAGGGCCTATCCGTTCTTTGGTAGTTAGCTGCCTCAACTTCCTGTAATTGGTCCAAAGGTCTGAACCATCCAAAACGTGTTTTCATCCTGCAAACAAACCGAACCATGGTTCAGTTTAATCTGGACCGAGACCACCTCTTTAGTTCGGACTAAATTTTGGTCTTTTGATCCGGACTGTGGTCCATGGTACCTTTCTCACATACAATTTTGGTTCAGACCAAACTGAAAAGTCCGAAGGTCCGGACCAAATGAGGTAGCCTACAGTATGTGTGAAAACTGTTGTTTTTCACCAGGCGTGACATTCCGTTCTATTTTCTCTTATGATGACCAATTTACAGGACTCTAAGGGGTGCATCAGCAGTGTGCTCATGGCAATCATCTTAGATTAAAGAAGCATCAGGCACTGGCTCCCACACTCCTTACAATGTTCCCAATTAGGCTTTGTATAAAAACATCCTGCTGTTCGCCCGTTGCCTTTCCTAGTACCAGAGAAATTATTGGGTTCAACAAAGAGGGACCTTATTCTCTAATCAAGTTCAAGTTGAGCCCCCCTGCAGTTTTACGCTGAAAATCGCCTGAAGTTGTGTTGAGTCCCAGCACTTTTGAATATGATCAGTATATGATTTTTTCTTTTTTTAATTCTGAGAATACATTGCCCCTGGGTGTAAAGGGTTCATGCACAAGAAAATTCTGCCCAGACCAAAACAGTAATTGTAACTGTATGTATATTAAAGGGGACACCTTTAGCAAATCATTAGGACATCTAAAAATCATAAATACAATTTGAGGAGGAGATGCATGTAGGACATGTTTGCCTACTTTGCTTACCTTGATGAATATATGGTATGTCGGATGAGTTATATATCTCTATTACTGCCTACAACTACATAACCTAATACCATCAGAAATTAGGATTAAGGATTAAGACTAGTCCTAGACTTGAATAAAAATCTCCATTGTCAAAAAGCTTTTAGTCTAGGACCAGGGTTACCCTATGTACAGGAAACCGGAGTAGTAAATACTTTTTTTTGGAACTGCAGCAAATGTGGGGGCGACATTTGTTTTCCCTCTCCCCAGTGTTGACTCCATGGCCATGGTCCAAGTTGTAGTTAGTGAAGCAAGGAAAAGCAAGTATGCGGAAGACACACAACAAAATGTCTGTCTGAAGCATTCAAACTTTTTTTTAAATGCATTGCCTGGCCTAGCAGCAGGTGGCATGTAATTGAGATGAGCACAGATTATTCATGTCAAATATCACCACCTTTGCCAGACTGCCCTGGATTAAAAATGGGCGAGCATGTGATTCAGTAACCGAAGCTGAAAAATGTAGATGGCACCAAGTGAATAAAGATGTGGCCATGTTGATTGCATTGCAGCCGTAGTGCTACATATGCACAGCAACCTGTTTGCTGTTAAACACAGCCTGTGATGTGCCCTGCTGTTTGCTCTGACTGTGCCGGGTGTCTTTGCTGCACCACGTTACGGCTGGCTTCGTCTGATCAGCAACCTCTGCAGTAACATATGAATGGGCATCACAGCCTGGTCCTCAGCCATATGGCAGTGGCAGGGGCCCAAAAGATGTTGTCTTATCTCTAACCACCCAAAACATAGTGTAACAACACTTGTAGTTTGACAATTACATGTTGAAGATGGAGAATTGTGAGAAAAAACTTTGCTAAACTTATCATGTGCTGTCTGAATGAATGGGTCTCAAGATCCTTGTTTTGAGCATATTATCAAGTAAACTATGAATAAAGGATAGCACTCACGGTGCTGTGGCAGATTAAAAAAAAATAAAAAAGAACTGTGAGTGCTATCCTTTATTCATACAATTTATATTGACGCTCAAAAGGAGTTGATCGTATTTATTTAATCTTATCAAAGTATGATCATTTTGAATATCCAAAAGCATGATCTGATCACTTCTCTCTGTAGAAGCATTCAGTAAAATCAAAGCCAAACCAAAAGCTGTGTGGGACAGGTACAGATCAGCAAAACTGAACAGTTCAATGACAACTTGTGTAGCATTAAGACATGGCACATGGGTTATCACTACCTGTGTAGCATTGAGACATGGCACATGGGGTATCACTACCTGAGTAGCATTGAGACATGGCACATGGGGCATCATTGAGACATGGCACATGGGGTATCACTTCCTGAGTAGCATTGAGACATGGCACATGGGGCATCATTGAGACATGGCACAAGGGGCATCACTACCTCAGTAGCATTGAGACATGGGGCATCAGTAGCATTGCGACATGGCACATGGGGCATCAGTAGCATTGAGACATGGCACATGGAGTATCACTACCTGAGTAGCATTGAGACATGGCACATGGGCCATCATTGAGACATGGCACATGGGGTATCAGTAGCATTGAGATATGGCACATGGGGCATCACTACCTGAGTAGCATTGAGACATGGCACACGGGGTATCACTACCTGTGTAGCATTGAGACATGGCACATGGGGCATCATTGAGACATGGCACATGGGGCATCACTACCTGAGTAGCATTGAGACATGGCACATGGGGCATCATTGAGGCATGGCACATGGGGCATCACTACCTGTGTAGCATTGAGGCATGGCACATGGGGCATCATTGAGGCATGGCACATGGGGCATCACTACCTGAGAAGCATTGAGACATGGCACATGGGGCATCACTACCTGAGTAGCATTGAGACATGGCACATGGGGCATCATTGAGGCATGGCACATAGGGGCCATATGTGCTTATCGAGAAAATGGGGAAACACACAGGGGATGCTGACTTCCTGTGAATGGGCAAGACGTAAGACCCAGTGACAACAATATTTCTAGAAAATAGTGGGCATCTGTCCAAGTGGATATTTTTAACACGTCACGGTCCCATGAGCAGGCCACACTCTCGCTTCCACACAACAAATGTCTGTCTGGAGACTTCCGGAGGGCAGCTAGGGTTGATTAGTCAGAGTGAGGCTTGGCTGGATGTGTCTTGGGAGGCAGGCCAGCATCTGGTGCATATCAGTGAGCAGGCTGACAAAACAACCTTCCCCCCCGTCTGGGGAAACATGGGAAAGGGATAGGCTTTTCCCACAGTGGCCACAGAGTCACCCGTCGGACACAGTCACCAGACACGTCATGTCACCGCTGACTCAAGTTGGGCTTTCTGCAACACCAGCATTGTGTGCAGTTAGTGGTTTTGGGGAAATAGAGCTCAACAGTCCAGCCCCTTCTCCGAGAGAGTTTAGTTTCCGGAAGTAAGTTTCCCATTCATTTCTCCAATCGACATCTGGAGAAATCTGTATCGTGCCGTAGCTGGTTTTAAGTCTACCATGGACAGTTACGATTTTATTGCTTATACGCCAATTGTCAAATGAGAAATTGTATTGTATTCTTACTTCCGGAATCTGTGAGCGTGACTGTTGAGGTTTATGCAGTTGCAGATGCAGTTAGTAACAGAAACAGGGTCATTTCATTTTGAATTAAGATTAGATTAGATTAGATGCAACTTTATTGTTATTGTACAAGGACAACCAGTACAAACAAATGCAGTTTAACATCTAACCAATAGTGTAATCATTAAAAAGTGCTTTTCTTTATAGCAGTGCTTAAAAAAAGACATAAAACACAGAATACAGTATTAGTCCATTATTGAACTGCATTAGCAAATAAAGTGCATAGTTCTGAGGAATCAGACAGTCCATAGTCCATAATTAGTAAAGACAGAATGCAGTATGGTCATATATAGTGCATTGTTGAGGTGGATTATGTGCATAGTGGTCAGAGGTAGTCAGACAGTCCATAGTCCATGTGCAAAAGGAGAGGGGACGGAGTGTGGGGGTAGTTATGGGTCTTGGTGTTGAGCAGCGTTATGGTGTTGTGAAAAAAAAAACTGTTTCTGAGCCTGCTGGTATGACTCCTAAGGCTCCTGTAAGGTCTCCCAGATGGGAGGATGGAGAACAGTCCAAGAATGGGGTGTGTGTGGTCCTTGAAGATAGTGTGTGCATGTCGCAGACACCGTGAATGATGAAGGTCAGTGATGGTCAGGACTGATGTGCCAAGGATTTCTTGTCAGTTTTCACCACTCGCTGTGAAGCAGCACCATGAAGCAGTTGGGGAGGATGCTCTCGACGGTGCAGCAAATGATGTTTTCTAAACAAAGTTCAGGAGGAGCCCTTAGGGATGATTGACAGCAATTAACTCACCTGTCTTCCGCCGCCAGGGTATTTAAGCCGGCCTCCTTATCCATACGTCACACGCCGCGGCGCTCACAAAATTATCCCTCCTCCTCCCCTTACTCCTCCATTTCACTGATGACCCAGTCACGCATCCTCCTTACACTGGGGGGTGCAAGCGGCCATCGCTCTATTGCGATCTCCGCTTCAGGCATCTCATGACCACGGCCAGCTACCATGCCAAACGCTTAGCTTATTCACTCAGTATAGCAATCATGCCGACGGGCGAACTAGTGAATAGATGTTGCGGAGGATCTGAGGGGAGAGTCCAGCTTTTTCAGTTTTCTGAGGAAGAAGAGGCGTTGTTGAGCTTTCTTGATTAGAGTGGAGGTGTTGAGTGACCAAGAGAAGTCTTGTGAAATGTGGACACCCAGGAACTTGAAGCTTGAAGACAATGAGTTCTTTGGTTTTGGAGGTGTTGAGGTGCGCAAGGTTGTTATTTGCGCACCATGCTGCCAAGTGCTGCACTTCCTCCCTGTAGGCTGATTCATCATTTTTCCCAATCAAGCCAAGCACTGTAGCGTCATCTGCAAATTTGATGATGGAGTTAGTGTTGTGAATGGGGGAGCAGTCATGGGTGAAGAGGGTGCACAGTAATGGGCTGAGCACACACCCTTGTGGCACACCAGTGTTTAGAGGAAGTGTAGTGGATTGGAGAGATTGTTTAACCTCACCGCCTGGGGTCTGTTGATCAGAAAGTCCAATATCTAGTTGCAGATGGATATGCTGATGCCAAGCCTATAGAGTTTCATGATCAGATCAGATGATGTGACTGTATTAAAAGCTGAGCTAAAGTCGATGGATAGCATCCTAATATAGGAGTTGCTATTATCTACGTAGATGGGTGAGGGCAGAGTGGAGGGCTGTGGAAATAGTATCCTCAGTCGATCTGTTGGCACGGTATGCATACTGGTGGGGGTCTAGTGCAGGAGGAAGACATAGTAAGATACATTTGACAATGTAAATCACTATTTACATAGAAAGGTTGTCATGTATGGATTCCCAATAGTCCAAGCTTTCAAATGGTGTATAATATGACTACGCTACATCCCTATGTATACCCATGATGGATAAATTTGATTTAGAATGTTGGGGCGGACAGGTGAATGAATGGGTTTACAATTCCAGTGGCATACATTACAAATTTAAGTAGTAAGTATGTAAGTATGACAGATGAGAAACAGAAGTATGAAATGAAAGATGAGGAACAGAAGATGCATAGAAGACTGCATAGTCGTGATGTAAGCATGTTGTGAATGTTCAACTTGGAACATTTGATTTGTTTTGGCACTAGAAACTGGAAAATGAACCCTGAAGTCATAAACCTACCACCCCCTTTCCAAAAAGATTGCCCTATTTCCGTTCTTTTATGTGTATACTGTATGTCACTTGAAATCCATTTCTATAAAATCCAAGACGGAGGATTCCTAAAGAAACACAAGGGTATGTAAATTATCTTTGTACTAAAAATGCCATTTTACAGTGACTCAAAGAGCTGTAAACAGTTTTGTAAGGCTGCATGTACAAAACCACTTGGAGCTCCAGTGGAATTTAGATTTCGCATCGACAATTCTCAGTCTAACGTTATTTTTTTCCTCTTGAGTTTTATCCTCAATGTTTTCTGTATTAGCTATCCACTAATCTGAACACATGAGCTGATTACCTAATGAGAAAGGGGTCTTGGGAGAATACAAATGAGTCTGAATGTGGTTTTCAACTCACCAGTACATTTCAAGGCTACTGAAAAATGTAAGGTTCATCAATCAAATATTATTTTGAAGTATTAAAAGATTTTTCGATTGAACAGGACGGAAATTTGTCCTTTTCCGAAAGATAACATAAAAGTGACAAAATGGACTGTAATGGAAAATGAAATGAAACATGTCTCCCTGTGGTTAGACAAATACAATTGTGTAATTCCTTTTGGAACTGATGGACTCATCCTCCAGGCTATAGAGGAGAGGGACTATCCAACTTGTTATTAGTGCACAGTTGAAAAGCCAGCATCTATAAAGGGAATGGGGGTGCATTAGTGCCTATGGTATGGCCATCTTGCACATCTGGTAAGGCACAATTAATTCTAAATTATCAGGCTTTTGAGCAACATATGCTCAGAGTAAGGTGAGACCTTGAATATTTCAAGAAAACAATGTCAACATGCTTTCTACACATGTTACAACAGTATGACACCATAGTAAAAGAGTACAAGAGCTAGTCTAGTCCAGACCGGTCACATTGGGTGCATCATGGAGTCAAACCTTAATTAAGAAGACCCCAGACTGTTGAGCTGCTGAAATTATAGGGAAAGAATGGGACATTTTATACTCAAAACTCCAGCAACTGGTCTCCTCAGTTTCAACATTTTTACGGAATGTTGTTAAATGAGGTGAAGAGACACAGTGATTAACATGCCCCTGTCCCACCTTTTTTCAAATGTGTTGTTGGCATCAAATTCTAAATGAGCATACTGTATATTTTGTGAAAGAAAAATATATACTGTAGTTTCAACGTCATTGTACTTTCCTCAGCATTAATATGATTTGTAAATAATAGCATTCTGTTTTTATTTACATCTCACACTGTCCCAAAGTATTAGGAAATGGGGTTGTACTTTTACTTTTGATCCCATGATTTTCTGTCTTCTAAACCTTAAACTAGAGTAAGATGTTCTGTTGACAGGAGTTCATTATTACAAGGGTCATGAGAACATTTTGTCCCAGACTGAAGGCAGAGATACCGTTTACAGAATGTAACCGTGCCAGAATACAGGCAGAGGCCTACTGACACTTAACTAAATTATGTTATGTAAGCCAAAAAAGGATCTGCACTGCACTGTCAAATAACATCAAGCAGTTTATTCTGAGAGTGTGTCAGAGAGTAATGCAAATACAGCACTTGCATTATGATATTCTGTCTTAATAAAGACAAAACAACATATTGCTAAAAGACATTGTTGCAGAATTCAGCCTGTGATTTGACCTAAAGGGTGGGCAACATATCCCTGTGCAAAAGTAGTCTTGTTGTGATACTTCTTCATCCCCATAAATGACTTTCCATCAGGATGCTTCACTGAAGAGATGGCTCATAAATGCATTCATGGCTTGGCTTACAGACATGGTATTTGTTTCTCTTGTTCCCACATGGTTCACTGTGTGGTGGATATGTGCCAGACAATAAGGTGAATTATGTGCATTACAGGTTATTTTCTTTTCAAGGACATAACATCATTTGGTCTGGTTATTAGTTTTTTTTCATCCATCAACACTTGACCCAATTGCAGGCAGACCAAATAACACTGGCCATTTAGTTTTACATCAGATGCATGAATCTTATGCAAACAATATGCAGGTAATCTGCAGGGCAGTAATCAAAAGAGATTGAAATGAGACAACACGAAGAAAAAGAAAACTACATGATCTCTCACAAAGGTAAATTCTCTGATCTAGGTCAATGGGGCTTCAAAACCGTGTCAAGATATAACACAGTTTACATAAATGTGAAAATCTGGAGTGGAATGTGAAACCTTTTGAAGTCTAAATATCCTCCAAAAGCTTTTCTGTGCTAACTCCGCCATCATCATTCAAGTTTTTGGGCTCCATCATTTCCCAGGATCTGAAGTGGGAGTTCAACGCCATCCTTAAAAAGGCACAGCACAGGATGTACTTCCTACTGCAACTGCGGAAGCATGGCCTACCACGAGAGCTGTTGGCCATCTTCTACACTGTTGCCATTGAATCCATCCTCTTCACATCCATTTGGTTTGGGGCAGCCACAAAACAGGACAAACGCAGATTACAACACACAATTCGGACAGCTGGAAAAAAATCATTAGTGCACCCCTGCCCTCCCTCCAGAACCTGTACTCTGGTAAGACCAAGAAGCGGGCAGAGAACATCACCAAAGACCCCACACATCCTGCACACACACACTCTTTAACCTCCTCCCCTCTGGCAAGCGCGACAGAACCCTGTACACAAAAACAACTAGGCACAAGAACAGCTTCTTTCCCACTGCCATCACTCTCCTGAACTGCGGATAAGTGGGGTCATCCCCACTTTGGCCATTCACCCACTTCTCCAACACATTACATATACTTTATCATTCCAATATGCATCTTGCACACTACATTTGTTTTCTCTACAGTATGATATGTTACTGAATGTAAAAGTTACTACTACATGTCTATTTTGTATTATTTGTTGAATGTCTAGAGAGTTAACACCTAGCGAAGTCAAATTCCTTGTGTACGTACGTATACTTGGCCAATAAAAACTGATTCTAATTCTGATCATTGTGTTTCATCAATACCACAATGCCATCACACATACTAATGTGAGGAGTACCAAAGGAAAGTTGGATGAATTTTGAATGAGGTTTGGTTTTCACCTTGCTTCCCCCACCCCATGCTACGTGAATAGCTTTGGAAATTGGGGAATGTGGTGTGTGTGTTATAGGGTTGTGTTGAGGGTGATGGTTTATTCATTTAAAGGCAGTATCTCTGCTCAGCTGTCGGTCTCATTCAAAGTTGTACGTTTTTTTTTCTTCCTCTGGCATTTGAGTCTATTGCTTACATTGTTTATCAAAACACTACAGACAGTTGGAGTGGTTGTAGAGATTTACCAGTAAACAGGTTATGTATAATTAAAGAATTTTGGGAAGTGGCTTGAAAAGTAAAGCTCTATAAGCTCATCCTTACATTCTTGAAAGATGAATACAGTTTAAGGAAAAATACTCACATTTTGTAATTCAGCTCTTGTAACAATGACATCATGACTATGATATTATAACACAATAGCAGTAGTTACTAACATTTTAAACAGAAATTCACTGCTCACACATTAGCACCTTGACACCAAACCAAATCTTATTTGCAGAGTAAGTAAACATGCGTATCTTCCCGAGGACCAGCCTCCCCCTGCACTGAGTATGCTGAGTTGGGCAGGTTATGTAAGGGATAATGGGCGACACGGTGGTCTGTTCACAGAAGTTAATGCACGGTCGAGGTTGTAAAATGGCCCCGACGCGAACCTCGTAAGGTAATACATTTCAGGCCTTGCTGACAGGAACTTAATGGTTTGTATTGACTGTTTCCCCCTTTACCGGAATGCAGGATGACTAATGGCTGATGAATTCCCAGCTGATTCTGTCATCTCCAGCCATCAGAGGCATTCTCTAACAGATTTAATAAAAAAATCCTGGATGTTAGATGCAGTTGGATCTGTACACTTCATCTACATTTTTCATGGGATAAATATTTGTATCTGTATACTTCATCTTCATCTTCACTGGATAAATGTTTGCCTCATCGCACTAGTGTTCCTGTAATCAAAACATGTTTTCAGCACAGTTTGTGTAGAATGGCCAAGGGGAACATCGGATGGAATTTGGCACGCATGTTTTTAAGTCACTGTGTCCCAAATGAATAGCAAAACAAGTGTGAAAAGCACACTCCATCATTTGCTCCCCACATATGATCTTTTTCAGACTTACAGTGTACTTACAGCAAGCTTGCAGTGTTCTTTCTGACATATTACACTCTGGAGCAGGTCATTTCTAAATTAAGTCATTTCCATTTTTTTTTTTTTTTTCTAACTGGCTTTTGTGGTTGTGTGCTGTTTCAACCATTGAACAGGAAATGAGAAGAATGGGTATTCCAGCTCTTACACTATCAAGGGCAAAGGAAGAATAATTACCCATGAGGGCATCGGTGACACATTTTGATCAATATCTGATTATTCCAGCACCACAAAAGATAGTTAATGCATAAGATATACAGTATTCATGTGCTGACTTCCATATATTCATACAAATAAAAAATAATCAGAGACCCTAACAATACAAGATATTGTGACAGTGTGTCATTTGTCAATACAATATCCCATAATATTGTCATTCAGTCCATGAACTTCAAAAAGATTAATGAGTGTTCCATTTTTCATTAATTTTATATTCACCCCATCCTAATCAATTAAACATTTGCACTCCACTTGTCTATCATGGGTGTACTCACAAGAATACATTATGACAGTCAAGCTCTAAAAATAATCTCCAAATGGGACCTATTTGAGGAGGCAACTGGGCATTTGTTCTTACCTCACAGGGCTTCACGGGGACACATAGTAATCATGACCACAACAAATATCTTGTGTGGAGACAAGGCATCATGCTAAAGTTCTCATTAGGTCACCCCAAGCATAAATAATAAATTACATGACTAAACTACAGTTTAGCCTATTGCAATTGCACCACGCATGTGATTGCACATGCGCCTTGGGTCTGAATTCAGTTTTTGCGTGTGGGCGAGATAGCTCGGGGAGGTCCGTGTGTGCTGAGCACGCTGGTGCATCACAGTTCAGCCTGATTGACCAGTTGGTTAGCAGGACAGCCATGCGGGGGCCGAGTGTCCTGAGGTTCTTCCTAGGAATTCCCTTCTGTGGCCCCCCTGCATTAATTCCACTAATTACCACCATGATAATATATGATGTTACCATGGTAATAATAATAATTATCACCCACAGTAGTGTGCTCAGTTCACTGACATAATTCTTGTTCACATATTGTGCTCAGTTCAGTCAATAAAGGTCACATTTGGTTAGCATACACTTTCTTATATACTTTTGCAGGGTTAAGAGGCATGATTTGTTTAAAATGTAAAATGATGATCAATCAAGAATGGTTTGAACTTTCTAACTTGTTTCATATTTCATGAATTTCATGCCATTCTTTATAAACTACTGTATTTCTTACCACTTCTAGTAATTATTTATCAGGATCATCTCAAAGCATTCCACATTTTCGCAATCTGAATATTTCATAGAGAATCCTAATCCAACTGAATAAAAATAGATTTGGGGGAGTCCAAAGCTAAGCTCATGGGATCACAGTCTCATGGGGCTGAAGCTAGTGATTTGAGGATAAATCACAGCAAGCCGCTTTGCTCTAAAAGACTCCCCCTCCTCCTCTTACTTCCACTGCCCTCATCCTATTGGCTGGGTGTTGTGATGTCACAGGCCAGTCTACAGTATAAAAAGACAGTTTCTCATGCTTCTCAGGCAGAAACAAAGTAATCCACTCACTCACACACACATAGACAATCAAGCACTCTTGCCTGTGATCAGCAGCACACAGCATCTCAATCTGACACAATGTGCCGGGGACTGGAATCTCTACCATCTGCTTGCTTGGAGAGGTATGTTTTCTGCCATTTTTGTGTACGTTTAATTTTCATATACTGTTACGTCTTTGCACTCAAGTCTCAATCCTGCACATTTTTTTTTTAAAACATATGGTATAATAATGATCGATTGCTTGTCTACTCTTTAGGGCAAAGGAACTGAAATCTCGTTTGGGAAGTCTTCTTCATAAAAAACAGATGGGCCTAATTGGACAGAAAGCTGACATGCAAAGGTAAGAAAATTAAGATATAAAAAAATGACTTAATATTAATAGTTATCAAGCAAAGGTATTACCTAACAAGTTTCTATTTGATGATACTCATGGACTATAAACATTGACTTTTCAGGCAGATAGTTGTAGCTTCTCTGAGATGGAAGGAGTCATTTCAAGAGCTTCTACAAGACAAACGTGAGTATTGCAGCTAATTTACTGTAGCTGCACTGAAAATAATGAATTGGTCTTTTTTCTTTGGAATACTACTTGGCAGCATTTACATGAAGTCTAACATACTTCCTTTCCCTCTGCCTCCTCACAGAAATCCTGCATGCCTTCCAGGCGTTTCTAATGTCAGAGTACAGTGAGGAGAACCTGGCTTTCTACCTGGCATGTGAAGACTACACGACCACCCAGTCGCCCTCCAAACTGCCTGCTAAAGCTAAAAAGATTTACGATGAATTTATCATCTGTGATGCTCCAAGAGAGGTAATTGTCTTTTTAATGACACACCTACTACATACACAATTGTATGTCTTGCATGCTGCATCTTATCTAAACTGTAAGACATACAGTACAACACACATCACCAGTAACTGATAGTATGACTGGATGACAGTTTTAAAAGAGTACACTCTACTCACCCCTGCACTGCCAAACAATTAAAACATGTTTTCTTTTCTCTCAATCAGGTGAATCTTGACCATGAGACTAAAATCATCACTGTGAAGAACCTGGAAAACCCCAACACCTCCTGTTTTGACCTGGCCAGGAGCAAGATCTACTCCCTGATGGAGAAAGACTGCTACCCACGCTTCCTCAAATCCGTGGCCTGCCAGGAGCTCAGCCGCCAGCTGGCCGGTTAACCCACCTCCACCAGGCGGAGATAGAGAAGCACAACAGATTAAAAAAACAGACGTGGTTTAAGCAGAAAGCTCTCCACCCACAACTGGAACTCCTCACTGGTTGGGGCAACTTCATGGCCATAAGCTATGAAGAGGCACCAGTTATCAATCTCAGGAACAGTCGGGCGGCCCCACAGAGCTGAGTGTGCTGTTTGACCACTACTGGCCTTCACAGGAGGGCTGGAGAGCACACATGCACCTGGAGGGACTGACTGGAAAAGTAAACTGAGGAGTGCTGACAATGTTCCCTCCTGGAACAGGAGAGTGTAGAGCACAAGGACAGAGTGAGAGCCACTCAGCTGACCCCCAGCACGGGCAGCGCAGCCTCATTTGAAGGGATCAATCTCCCTATTTATTTATTTATGCAGTTTGAACTGTCGGCTCCTTGCCACCTATTTATTATTGTTATTGGAAGATGAATGTGGTATTTATTATGTTATTTATGTGCCTCAAAATGTGATCTTGCTTGTTTTTATGGAAAAATGAAAGACATTTTGAGCTGTGAAGAATAAAATACACACTGCAACAGATTGTGAGTTGTGCTTATTATGCAAAGTTGAATGTTTACTGTGTTTATAAAAAGTTGCCTCATTTTTATATCCGATAAGCCATTAGCCATTATTAATTATTAACATGATAACATTATTAACATGATTAACAATTAGCCATTGTTAGCTTGAACAAAATCAGAATGAAATCAGAAGGAAAGAATAACCAATGCCAACTCTCGTCTATTTGTCCAAACATTTCTTTTGTTCTGTCATCACCTTACTTGGCCTGATTTAGTGTTTTGTGATGAGAAAAGGCTTGTTCAGCATCAACCTCAAGCAGACATGGCTAAATGGCATACACGAGAAAGCAGTCAGCGGCTGAAACAAACAGCTTTTACTGGCATATTAAACGAGATTAAGATGTTTTTCAAGGGAAACACCAGTGAGTGGGGGCAGGTCTCCATGGAGACTGATCACCCACTCAACGCCTCTTCAGTTCTTGTTTATCTCTCATAACAGGAGTCATCTCGTCACAAGAAAATGGAGAGGTGTGTGGGGAGGGGATGAGAGAGAGGGGGGAGTGAGAGGGAGAATAGGTCCCCAGCATGAGTCATCAATAAGAAGATTGCTGATGCCCAGGTTGCATGTCTCAACCTGCATGTATACCACCCTGAGGACTCCTCCACACTGCTCTATGTGTCCATTCAGCACAGTGTGGAGTGTCCATTTGACGTGATAAGGGGAAGACTGAACCTTTTCATAAGGTTGATGATGTCAAAGCCCCATAGCTCCTCAGTGGGCAGCACACGGCTTTGCTTTATCAAAACATAATACTGTTTTCTGCTGTTGTGCAACCTGAACACGACTGACCCTCCTAAAACAATACTATTGGCTGAAAGGGGTAAAAGGTGTAAAATGTTCTTCATGAGAAGAGAACATCAGTGAGATGATACAAAGTTATTGCATAACCAATGAACTTGCAATGAACTAGTAAGTAGTGCTTACTATTGTTTAGGCTGAAATATACTGTATATGTCTGGTTCTCCATTAAACTGTAAGCAGCTTTCTAGATGTTCTCTTTACATTACTGCTGAACAAAGACACCTCAGCTGTGTCTAGTAACCATCATTCAAATGAATTGGGTCAAATTTCCAACCACTGTGCACACATTAGACAAGTGATTCTCAACATTTTTTTAAAAAATCCCCCCTGACCTCGTCATGATTGTCTTGTCGGCACTGATCATAAAGTTGGAATATATTCAGTTGATCACATTAAGTTTTAAAGGTGAACACCAGCCTGTGTGATATGACGAATGATGTCAATGGCCAAGCATCAAAGCTTATCAAACATTGCTGTGAACATCTGGGAATGGTGTCCATCATAATAACAGTGCCATACAAGGTGACTGAATTCTCACCTGACAGGGTTTGTCAGTGTTTTCCCTTAGCAGGATCTGTTTGGCTTCTCGTGGATTTAATGGAACTCACCGTAATCCCTTTGTATGACGTCCCATCATTTTCTAGATACCTCTTTTGAGGGATAGAGATAAGTAAATGAACAGGCTGTGAAAAGAGATGGAAGGCTGGTTTCAAGAGGCCACACTGGCTTGTTCCCGTATAACCTGTGGAGACATAAAATTAATGAATGGGGTAGTAGATAAGCATTGATATGAAATAAAGGACCTACTGTATACAATGCAGTTACATACGGCACATGGCTACCCCCTGTGTATGAATCGTAAGAGGACGATCCATATGGTATAACAATAATGATATAAAAGCGCTATTTTTGCAGTAGGGACACACATAGTTTGAACATATCCTGTGGATATCCAGTAGCTTGTTGACCAGATTGTGCACTGAGGTTGTGATCCATGGACATTGTAGATTTCATTTTTGTACAGCAACCTTTTACAACATCCCATGTTTTGCCCCCTGGATAATTAAGTTTTTATCATCTAAGAAGGCCTTAGAAGACCCTGATGGATGGCACAAGATGGATAAGATACAGTACAGTGCAACTAAAAAGTTTTCAGACCTTTTCAAGTTTCCCACATTTTGTTATGTTTCAGACTCATCTTAAAATCGATTCAATTCATTTTTTTCTCATAAATCTACACACAATACTCAACCACACAACACTCCACAAAAAAGCCGGTGTTTGGAGTATTTATAAATATATACATTTATAAAAAATAAAAAACTGAAATATCCTTTTACATTCAGACCTTTTGTTATGAGAGCCTTGAGATGCTTCTACAACTTGATTGGAGTTCACTTGTGCTTAAATGAATTCACTGAACATTATTAGGAGAGGCACACATCTCTTTATATACGGTCTCACAGTTGATGTAGTATGTCAGAGTGAAAACCAAGCTATGAGGTCGAGAGAATTGTCCGTAGACCTGTGAGACATACTCTCTGGGCATGGTTGTGGCAACCCGCTGATTAAGTTGTTTTGATATGCCAACATGGTTTCCAACACAGGAGGGAAAATATTTGCTCCAGCTGAGAGGTGTAAAAAAGTTCATATTCAGTGGCTGCTGCTCTCCTCTGCTGTGCCCTGACCTGTTCCACAGGTGATGCATTTCTCAGGACTAAGCTGATGTTAACTTGCATTAGGTTACCATAGCAGTACTTGAGCAGATTTCAGAGTGACACAAACCAGTGTGAAATAACAAAGCCTTTAGTCCTCGGCAGGCCCAGCAAGTGCAGTGACAGCACGTTTGGTGACAGTCTGTTTCGACTTATTTCAAAATGTGAACTTGCTTTGGGTCAAGGTGCACTTCTACCATCTCACATTGTAGAGTGCACCTATTTATAGAAGCCATATTTATTTTGAAATTGCTGACGCAGATTATGTCTTGACATCTCACAAAGCGAAGCCCCGGGAAGTGTCAAACCTTGCCAAAAAAGAGGTGTCAGCTGGAGGCACGCGCTCACTGGGTGCCAGAGGCGTCACACAAACACTGGCTGCAGCACTGCAGCGCAGTTCACTGGGGCTAGCAGCAGAAAATTCAGCTGTACGTTTCCAAATGTGGTTTTTAGATTTTGTATGCAACCTAAAAAATATAGGCCTATTCTGTTTTGTAAAAATAAAACAGTATGAGACTGGCCTAAGGAAAGTCTTATATCATTAGTCTAGGCTATGTTGGACATAACTTAAAGCAGTCAAAGCAAAGTAAAATATATTGTGTATACTGCGCTAGTTGGTTTACAAAATAACATGCTTATGAAAGTGAGAAAATTTTAAAAAGAAGAATATTTGGTATAACTGGCAATGATGAAACACACTCTGCTGTTGATTTTAACGTGTCAAAGTTTTATCTATTGCAACCTGTAGACCTGTAGACATTTGCCCTTATTTATTGTATTCAAATAGAGAAATAAAGGAAATTGTGAATGGTCTCATTCTAAACAGATTATTGTGCCTTGCGAGTTTCACACCTCTAGATGGCAGTGTTCACCTAGAGTTGACCTAGAGTTGTTCATTTCTGTATTCCAACCACGGACAATGCTCGTGCGTCTCCATCAGCCCTCCTTAAATCCGTGATACTCCAATAGGAACAGGTGGAATTCCTCTCAGATGCACGTCGGGGTGAATTATTACTTTACGTACGAAACGATGCACCAGGACGCAGTGTTATGATTCTGACAGAAGGATTCTCGGGCTATCATCGACGCTAATTTGATTTATTCGGTGACTCTGGATGCTTTATTCTATTAGGTTGAATTGAATGAATATGAATGAGTGAATCAGATGGACCATTTCAGAGAAAGCAACAGTAATTCTTCAACGTCTCAACCTTTGTCTTGTTTCTGAATGATGATGGTGACTTATGGGCAAAGATCTTTGCTCTGTCTTTGGGCTTGAAAGAATCCAGCTTTCAGGTGAAACTTTTCAGTGTCCACAATGCCGGAGAAAACAAGGTACAATTTGGTGGATGATGCGCAAGACCTCAGGATTCCGATGCACGACGAGGACGCATTCAAGCACGGCGTGATGTTTGAAGTGAAGGTAAAGTCCCTGTATATTCTGGTGATGCTTTGAAACTGAAATGTATCTTCTAAGTTACCTAGCCTAAGTTGCTTGTTTTATGTATGTACATTGTTCTAGTCGCTCTTACAAAATTGGAACATATGGGCCAATGTGTCTCTCCTTTTTTTTTGTTTATCTTCAAAGTATATTGGCAGCTTGGACGTTGTGAGACCCAATAACCGGATGGACATACTGGCAGCTATGAGAAGAATACGTGTAAGCCATACATTTTCTGAATAAATACGCATACAATCTCACCTTTCCAAGTTGCTTCACACACCCTTGACTAATATAATTTTAATGGCTTAATTGAGTAAAGGAAAACTGTTTGTTAGGAAACACATCTGTAACATAATCCAGCTATCTGGCTTATTGCAATTCTAAAAACATCATTCCCAGTAGAACATCAGTGCTGAGTTACACCTCAAATCATTGGACAATATCAGTCGTTCACTGAGATTAGTGTTAAATAGGTGTAGACATTTGAAAGCAGAAGACTGGGTCTAACACTGTAGTTTGCCATGGTTTTGTACATTGGATGTTTCACCTTAAAGATATAGCCTCGTCATTCAACTATGCTTGTGAAGCTTCATCCAGTTCAAAAATCAATCTCAATAGGAGATATTTTAGGGCAGGGAATGTCAAAGACAGAAACAGAGTCATTCCCCATCCCACAAAAAATATTAGAGACAGATAAGACTTGCTTGTCCTGCCGCAGGAGTGGTCTGTAATATTTAAAATGCTCTTTGGCTGTCTCTGATGTGAAAGAGCCTTTGATAATGCACCTCACACTTGGGATGTAAGTTGTCAGGTCCAGTTTGTTGTCCTGTGATGTGAGAGTGCTTTTTAACATGTGAAATTGAAATAGCATCAGTGGCATGCTCATGCATACTGCCTCTGATATCTGGCTGATGGTGGGGGGGCAGACTTCGCTTGGAAGAGCCAGAAAAACATCTCTGTGAGTGAGGCCACTTTGTACTGTGAGCCTCTGCCAAATCTTGTAAGCATTTGCTTACTCCCCTGTGAATTTCTTGTTTGCTTATGTTTACTGTTTTGCTGCAGACCAAGGCAGTGACAGGCAGCAGACACATCTGTTTATGTTCAGTTTGATCCACTGTGGTTTTAAAATGATCTGAGCCTATTTTGTCTGTGGTGTTTCAGAGACAGTTGACACACATGAACCACATAGAACCTAGTTACTGATCAAAGTAGGCTTTCTTTTAGACTAGTCCAAAAGCATTCTTTGATCACATGATTCTGAACGTATATGGGTTGCTTAAGAGTAATTGTAACTTGAAAGTTGTACCCGTTGCACAATTAACTGCAAGTATATTAGCATGTGTGATCATATTTATATTAATATTGCACCATAATTCTATCTGTTTATCAATCTGATTTGATATGATATCTCTCTCTTGAATGTATATTGTGTTCTGGGATATTGTTTAGACATGAAATGTGTAATGAGCAAAGCATTACATTTTTATTTGTTTTTCTCACAGTATGAATTCAAAGTGAAAAACATTAAGAAGAAGAAAGTCAGTTTAATGGTGGCTGTAGATGGAGTCAAGGTCATGTTTCAGACAAAAAAAAAGGTAAGGAAAGTTTTAATTTTAGGCCTGAAGTGGAAGTGTTCCTGAGGCAGATAACCATTGTCTTAACAGACATAACAAACAGATTCATTTCCACAGCATCTCAGTGGACATCACTAATGAATGCAACCTAAACGTAAGAGTTTGAGCCATGTTATTTTAATGTGATTAATGTCATAGTGGTTTCTAACAGATGAAAGACAGGACATGGGATGACAGCCACCACATAACTCTGATCCAGGATCCTATCTACAGGTAGGCTATGCACTGTAGGTCACACATATATAGCAGGAGTAGCCTAGTCCTAAAGTATCAATGTCAGATGCCAAATCTGTTCAGTCAAAAGCTAATTAAAATGCCCCATTATAGAGATTTTCCAGAAACATCACATCATTTACTGAGCTGGTTGACATTTGTCTACTATTGGATGACCATTAAATTATAAAGTCAAATGATCACTAAGGACAAGGCACTCAGGGGGGAAGGGAGAAAAAGGCTGAACAGAGAGCAGATGTAATCATACTGGTTGTTTCCATGGAGATCATTATCTGTTGGCATTCACTGAGTTTTCCCTTTCACTCAGGATTTTCTATGTCTCTCATGACTCTCAAGATCTGAAAATCTTCAGCTATATAGCACGAGATGGCCAGAGCAAAGTGTTCCGTTGCAACGTCTTTAAATGTAAGAGAAAGGTAATGCAGTTCTCATGGTGGTCTTCTAAACTTTGACTCCTGTCATGTAATGGTAATTTATACCGATACAGTTAGTTAATCCTAGATCTAATCCTAGAAGTTGTTTGTGTGGTAGATAATGTAGCCACAGAACATCCCTCCCATCCCCCACTGAAATGGTTAGTATTTATTTCTAATTCAATATTTCCTTTAGGCAAATTATAGCATATTCACCCCTGTCCATACAGTTTACATAAATACTTATGGAACACATGACATATAAAGAGCTCACACCAGACATATATGGAACTCTTAGATAACATGACTTTACAGTGCTGGAGGTGACATGGTGCCACAAGCTTGATGTGATAGGCTACTCATTTGATGATGCAAAAGGCCCTCTGATATAATAGACCCTCCTATTTCCTCAAATTGTTATCTTTAAATGGGTCATTGACAAAAAAAGGCTTTTAAAAATGTGTTTTCAAAATAATCTTTAAAATGAACACAATGCATTATTTTAAGTTGGAAGAAAGTGCTTAAATAAGTCTTAATGGCTGCACAACATTTACATGAGTTTTAATACTTTTTTAGACTGTATTTGTAATTTCACCACAAAATGTCAGGTGGCGCAACCACTTCTTTTTTTGCGCAGCACTTTTTTTTTGGTAAGTATACCTGAGAGTGACTACAGTGCTTAACACATTATTATTTTGTAGTTGACCTTGGTATTAAAAGTAACTTATGAATACTTTATCGTAGAGGGTGGGTATTTTGGTTATCCAACATCCAACTTTACATGTAAAATGTTACTAAATACTTTACAATAGAATAGAATAATTAGGTACAACACATTTTACAACCAATTGTTCACATTAATCTACTATTTCTTAGTTTAAATTCATATTTTACCTGGTTGCACCACCTGATGATGCGGTTGCACCACCTGACGTTTGCTACTAGTTTCAAATTAGGCATCTTCTTTCTATAATTTCTCTATAAAATATTTCCTTTAGGCAAATTATAGGTTTTAGCATATTCACCCATGTCCATACAGTTTACATAAATACTTATGGAACACATGACATATAAAGAGCTCACACCAGACATATATGGAACTCTTAGATAACATGACTTTACAGTGCTGGAGGTGACATGGTGCCACAAGCTTGATGTGATGGGCTACTCATTTGATGATGCAAAAGGCCCTCTGATGTAATAGACCCCCCTATTTCCTCAAATTGTTATCTTTATATGGGTCATTGACAAAAAAGGCTTTTAAAAATGTGTTTTCAAAATAATCTTTAAAATGAACACAATGCATTATTTTAAGTTGGAAGAAAGTGCTTAAATAAGTCTTAATGGCTGCACAACATTTACATGAGTTTTAATACTTTTTTAGACTGTATTTGTAATTTCACCACAAAATGTCAGGTGGCGCAACCACTTCTATTTTTGCGCAGCACTTTTTTTGGTAAGTATACCTGAGAGTGACTACTATTTCTTAGTTTAAATTCATATTTTACCTGGTTGCACCACCTGATGATGTGGTTGCACCACCTGACGTTTGCTACTAGTTTCAAATTAGGCATCTTCTTGGACACCTATATAACCTTTTGACTTTGCTAGGAAGTTTGACTTTGCTAGAAAAAATCCATTCGATTTTCCAATACAATAAAGAGTTTTATATTAAAGTAATTTTATCTTAGTTTTACATTGGTTGTACCACCTGACATGTAAACCTGACAAGTCCAACTATGAAGAGAAAATAGCTATTTATTTATTTATTAACATTTGAGAGAGATTTACAAACTTTTCACTCATCAGTAAAGGTCACTTGTAAATAAAAAAAAATATATAGAATTTTTATGATAAACAGAAAATATGTTTAAATTATACAGGTTTTATAGAATAAAATAATTGAAACCAAAGTAATGGATTCGGACACCAAAATCTGCATGTCACGTCATTGACCCATATGGGAAGTAAAAATCAATATGAGTTCATCATTTATTTATCTTAGGAATTAATTATAGGCTAGGTGTGAATATTCTGTAGGAATGTGCAGGCCTAATGGCCTAATGGTTTTTTCTTTATACACAAAGACACTGAAAAGAACACAGTTAGAAAATCAGTTCACAGCCAGGAACCCTCAGATATACCAAAGACAAACTGCCGAATTTCTCCAAGAGCCTGAATAGAAATATAAGACCATGATAAGGGAAAGACCAACCAGATGAGAAATGTCTTTGTCCTCGTCACCTTTGAAATGGGCCAATCCATCAGAGTGACAGAGCGCTCTTATTGTGGCATGGTCAAATGCACGTCACGACTTTCTTAGCCAGCAGTAGTGCCACAGCTGACTCTCTGGTCCCTTCCCCCACCCCTACACAAACCTACACAAATGCAAACCTATTTGGGACCCCACTCATACCCCACACACATCCCAAACATGATTCATTTGGTTAAACGTTTTAACCACATTGCTGCCACAGAAACCAATCTGTTCACCTGCTTTCTATTTTAAATGTCAGAGATTTTCTGGTAAGTGAATAGTGTATAGTGCTTGAATGTACTACAGCTTCTGGCCTGTATTTGCCATGTTCCCTGTGTTATGGTGTCCCACTCCTCTTCCTTTGTGTGTGTCATCTCCTGCCATATCAGAGTCAAGCCATGGAGATTGTGCGGACTGTTGGTCAGGCTTTTGAGGTTTGCCACAAGCTGAGTCTGGATGACGCTGACGGGCAGAACATATTAGGTGATCCATATCATCCTTCCCTCAATTATTGATTAATTAATGTAATTTTCATCCTTGAACAGATTTACCGGTTTAAGTTATTTAAGACAATCATTCTCCCTTTTTCACAGAAAGGCATATGTGGTTGAGGAAGTGTTACCTTCGGCCCTGTTTTGGCAATCAGAAACGGATGGTCATAGGCTCAAATTTTATAGACATTAAGGGCCCTATTTTGGTGATCTAAAACCCAGCGCATAGCGCATTCTTATCAAGACTCAAAGCGTATTCCTATTGTACACTCAAATTTATGTTCGAATGACTGAATAAAAATCCTAAGGATATTTATCCTGCAGAGGAGTTGCTGCTTACATCTCGTAACAGTGTATCCTCAGCTGTGCTTTATATGCGCCTTTAGCTATAGACCAGGTTTTTCTTGGTCAGTGGCGTAATCATTTTTAAGGGTGTACAACAGTGATTTTTGGATCATGCGCCAGACCACACCATATGTCACCAATTACTACACTCCTGGGCGCAAGGTTTATTAAAAGTGGAGCGCAATGCGAGAAATTCCTCACTTTATTGAGTTAAGATAAGAATAAGCCTTGCACCAGGTGCACGAGATGAATGTGAATGTGCCTCAAAAACATCCTGTGTTTAGGCATGAATGTGTGTCAGCCCATGAGCCCAAACAAGCTGTTTTCTGAATGACCATCTGTCTCAAAGGCTCTTTGCATGGCTTACAGATGTAAATGTTAAGAAAGATAAAGGGCACATTTTTGAGCTACTGTAGCCTGTAATAACCCAGAAGTCAGCCATGAGAGAAGCCTCTGGATGAGAGAAGCCTCTGGAGGTTTCTTTTACAGAGGACCTCATAACCTCTGAGAGTAAGTTTCAACTCTGTTGGCATCTGCTACAGGTGGCCTCACATATGACAAAACTTGGCCCCACTTATAACTCTTTCTCCTGGCTTCCACCCTCAGCTTGGATGGAGAAGACAGAGGAAGAAGGGGACCCTGTGTCTGCGAGCACATCAGGGGACTCCAGCCGTAGTGTGAAGGACCTCAAGAAGGAGAAGAAGGTAGTTTTCATCTATAAAATACTACTGAAATGTGTTTCTGTGTTCTGGGTGAACAAATATGGATTAAACAAATCAAAACAAAATCTCTCTTTTAAATGAGTTAGCATCATCTTTCAAGCATAGAGTAAAATCATGTTTTTGCCCCCTGAAATGACCAACAGGGGTCAGATATGAGCATTAGACTGAACTGCTCTGATGGTTCTTATATCAAAATACACTGATATGCCCTACATTAACATAGCCTTAAAAGTGTAATATTGTAGCCTTAGACTATGGTATTGGGAACCATACATAAATCTGAAGTAATTTTGATACCACACAGGGTAGCAGTTTTTGTGGAATAACTCAAGACTGCTGTGCCAAAGTTGGTGTTTCTCTCTCTCACTCAGTGAATAATGTCAAAGCAAAATTGTAATGCTACACCCACACACACACACACACCAGCACAAACTGTTAAAGACTAGACGTACTGTATAGCAGTGCATAATATGACCAGTATACTTTGTGGTCAAAGCTGATGTGCAATGTGGATATGGACACGTGTTTGGGTGTCACAAAAATATACTTGGCCTCTTATTGCAGACCTGTCCTAATGAGGCAGAGCGCAGAAGTTTGTACAGACATAAAATGTTGGTGAATAACACTGTGTACAGACACTGTGGATGATGAAATTTCACATAATTTTTCACTGTGTGTAGACTGTATACAGATTGTATTTGCATATAGTTTCTTGTGCAAACATGAGCAATAGTCATGACTGCCACTAGTGAGAAAGAGTACACATAGAGTTTCAGGAGTGGGGGATGAAGTAGAGGATGTTGCGATGTGAAAATTGAGATGTCGAAATGTATTTTCTGCTGAGAGAAGGCAGGACTGTGACACACACACACACACACACACACACACACACAGAAAGAAGCACACATGCACACAGAAGCAAACACACTTGAGAGAATGTGGAGGACTGAGCAGGTGTTACATTCTGTACCGCTATGCGGTAAATCTAGTTTGAACCATTGTTTGATGATGTAGTGGCTGTGGTGTTACAGTGTAATGGTGTTACTCTACATGTGACAATTTTGTGACCTTGAAGTGAGGATGAGCTTTGGAATACGTACATTATAACCAATTTTGTATTTATTAATGTATTTTGTAAAACATACATATACATACATACATACATACATACATACAAACATACAAACATACATGAACTGCATTGTATAGAGGAAATAAGTACTCAATCTGTCAACATTTCTTTTAGTAAGTATATTTCCAATTCCTCTAATGACAAGACATTTTGAGTGAAGTAGTTTTACTTAAAGAAATACACACATATAAAATAATATTACAGTCTGTTATGTGTAATTACATGATTTTAGTATCCAATATTAAACATCATAATTTATAGTAATGGTAATTATTATGTAACAACATAGCATCAAAGTTTTATTAGTATTTTGTTTAAGTTAAATATACTGTATGCACCCACCTAATCCACATAAAATGAGACTACAGTATAGTACATGAACTACATTAGGCAATATATGTTCATTCCATTTCAGCACTACATCTAATCACTGGTGAGATGAGTAGCTGCAACTCAAGTTAGAACAGCAAGACAGTCACACCATCCCATCTATCTGGCTCTATATGATGACACACTTATCAGCACACTAACTAAAATACACGCACATTGCATATAAACACAAAAGCTCATGTGTGTATGTGTACAACATACACATCTACATATACCAGACAACATACACACACACCCACACACACATGTACCCCACAACAACATACAGTATGTTGCATGTTCCCATACTTACATACATATACTCCACAATACTCACACAGACCATACATCCTAACAACAGACTCAAACTTAAAACTACAACACACTGCTACAATTTTGAAACACTCTCACACACAGAGATGCACATACAGTACAGAAACGCACACACACCTCAGTGATTACAGCAGCTGGCACAGGAAGTTTCTCCTCACAGTCCCTGTGCACCAAGTTCCCTGTGTTGCGGTCCATTGCTGCACAGTGATGAAGTGGGCATATCTCCTGCCCCTCCCCCACTGCCCACTGATGGTACACCAGATCTGCACCACTCAACCAGAGCCAGTTCCCTGCCAGGAAGCGAAGCCCCATCCACACATGCGTCGTTGTGGCATCCTGGACCACCCTATGGGTCAGCTTTTGGTTGTCATCATCCTTGATGCTGGCCAGGTCTCCACCTTACCCCCGGCAGTGCAGCAGAGCTTCCTCCCAGCTAGAGGGCGCTGTCACCACCCTCAGCTTCTTCATCAAGCAGAAGAACGGGCAGCGGTGTGAGCACGGCAGGTCATACCACAACCCTTCATGCATCACCACACAGTCCTCATTGGTGTCCTTGTAGTTGTTGGGCTCCGTTTCCATCCAGTAATGGAGTTCGGCGCTGGAGCCGTAAGGCCACCTCCAGGGGTCGTTGGACAGGCCAATCCAGAACTCACCGGCAAAGCTGGCAAACCTGCGATGAAGATGAGCATTCTCATTGGCGTTGCGGATGGTGACCAGATGCATGTTTTTGTTCCTGCATGCCTCGTTGGCTTTGTGCCAGCTGCGAGGGGTCTCACTCAGTTCCAGTACCTGCTCGTGTGTGCACACAAACCAGTGGTTCTCATGACACAACCCATCCCTCCATCCCCCATCAGAGGCCATCAGCCCACAGAACAGCCGCGTATGCCAGTTGGTATAGTCGAGTTCCCCCCGACTCTCCTCACCCTCCACCCAGGTCCAGCCTCCAGACCGTTTATACAGCCCCATACAGTGTGGGGTATCTGGCCACTGGGTTTGGTGGCAGCGTTTTTGAAAGTAGCCAGTCTGTGCCCATTGCTTTCACAGTGAGTCTTTGCGTCTGACCACATCTTTTTGTCTGAGATGATGTTGTATGTCCCCTCATCAATCTGGCAGATGAACGGTCATTCCGTCCGACAGTCCAGGTTCACCCACAGTCCATCCATTGTCACTGCAGCACAGTCCCCTTTCTCACGGCTCCAGTTGTAGTAGGCAGGTTTGCTGCCAGTGCTCCATGTCCAGTTCTGAGGTCCGAGATAGAGACCAATCCAGGCGACCTGTATTATGCCTAGGCTCTGGATTTCCTGGTGGTCAGCTTGGGTTAGGATGGAGGACAGGTCAACATGATGTTCCTGGCAGTACCTCACCCCGAGTTAGAGCTTTGTCCACAAATATGTGGGCTCTCCCTTGAGGATGGTTCTGCTGGGCACACACACATAGACATGCCAGCAGTAGCAGCAGTAGCGATGGCAATACAATCTGTTTGGACTAAGTGACATAGAGTCTGTTCAGACTTCTGCTGGTGTTATGGTGTTACATTCCTGGCCCTGCCTAGTGGTATTTGGAAGGCAAATCCCAGGTAATCTTTCACCTTTTCAAGACTGAATTAAAAACCAGTGGGCCAGCCAGGCTTTACATATGTGAGTCTGTTCTTCATGCCTGGTGCCTAAGGTCACTCTAACAGTCTTATTTTACATACAGTATGTAAACTTTGTATTCTGAGGAGCCCCACTTTACAAATGTAAGCCTTGTTAGGTTTGGAATGTCTGGAACATAATGCCTCAAAGGAGCCAATGCAGTATCAGATAGAGGGCAGGGCAGCCGTGGCCCACTGGTTAGCACTTCGGACTTGTAACTGGAGGGTTGCCGGTTCAAACCCCCACCAGTAGGCATGGCTGAAGTGCCCTTGAGCAAGGCACCTAACCCCTCACTGCTCTCCGAGCGCCGCTGTTGTTGCAGGCAGCTCACTGCGCCGGGATTAGTGTGTGCTTCACCTCACTGTGTGTTCACTGTGTGCTGAGTGTGTTTCACTAATTCACAGATTATGTCACTACATCTGAATGATAACTGATGATTCAAGTATTGTAAAATGTTTTTGATAACATACAAAGACCAGATGGGTAAAAAATAGACTTTCTATTTTCTCTCATTCTCTCCTGGGGCCCACTATAACACTGTTTCACTAGTTCACATTCCTGAATTTGCATAAAGACATAAAAGCATAATACATAAAAGCATAATAGAAAACCATGTTTGGCGAAGTCTCTGGCCATGGTCCTGAAGGGCTTTCGCTGAATCGTGCCGGAGTAGGCACTGCGCAGGCAGGAGTCGGCAGGATTCCGCCATACACCCCCTTATTCTTTAACTATGGGAGACGGGAGGCGTAAGGGGAAGTGGTGGGTTGCGAGCGGAGTAACACCGATGCTGCAACTTCGACAGGTAGACTGCGAATAAATAACCTGACTGATTGAAGGAGGCGTGGCAAATTCCGTCACGCTCCTCCGCATTTGAAGATCCCTATGGCCAGATCCACGCTGAGAAAAAAATCAATGGGAGTGCACGAGGTGCGCTAACCTCAGATCAAAGATTTGATCTGATATATGAGTGATAGGCATCGGAGGACCACCGGCCGAGAGTTTTGAGGGCTTGATCGGACAGACCGTTATTTGCCGCAGTGGTGGCTGCACCAATCCTAAAAGAATGAGTTGAGTAACGGTCTGCTGGGATTCCGACTTGCGTTAGAACAACTTTGAGCTGCATTTGAAACCAGAAACAAGTGACGGAGCGTCCGTCGTCTGTAGCAAAGGGGGGATCTAATGGGGATGCGATAGAGGAACGACTTGAATTAAGACAGCCAGGGGCGCCTGTCGTCTATGGTAGAAGGAGATCTAATGATGATGCAAATGCCAATCTATGAGTTGACATTCAAAACAGCAAACTTGTTTGGCAAGATCCCTAACCAGGGTGAAGGAGTGCTTAGCAGATTGGTCAGACCACCAGCGGTGGTGGTGGCTGTACCAATCCTAAAATAATGGGAAGCTTGAGGGCCAACTTAACATGCATGCACTTAACACATAACATGCACTTAACGTGAACACATAACATGCACTTAACGTGCAGGGCAATGAGCTTGCAATTGCAGAACTCTGGGTCAGTGCAGGGGAGTACAGCTTGTAGTAACAGAGCTTGGGGTCAGTGCAGGGGAGTACAGCTTGCAGTAGCAGAGCTCGGGATCAGTGCAGTGGGAATAGAGGACTGATGTAGTTGCTGATGCTCATGGCATGTGATTCGAAAATTTGTGAGTGATTCATAAAGCTAACATTCCAAATTACAATCTACTGTACAATTCTGCTGTTTGGCAAGATCCCTAGCCTGGGACATGGAGTGCTTTGCAGGAATCATGCAGGAGTGTACTGTGCTGGCAGGAATCAAGCAGGATCCATGTGATCACCCCAAAAAATGCAACCCAATTGAAAAGACCCTGGCTAGGACCATGTAGGCTATAGATAAGGTGACATGAAAGGTATCTAAGGCACCTGGAGTATTTGAGCAAGTGCTCGAGTAGACCGTTATTTGCCTGAATGAAACCTAAAACGGTCTGTGCCAATACCAATATGCGTTGGTAGATATCCGAGTTGCCCTTAAAACCAATGAGGGTTACATGTGCAAAAAAAATGTAATATATGCTATAAGGGGAACTTAGACATTACAAAGCATGTACACATGGTCTGAATATAAGGATATTTACTGAAAGGTGATAAATGGGTGTTACAGGTTTCTACTTTGCTGTATTAAGTTTGTAGAGAACACTGAGCTACCTAGCATTATAATAGCCGATCTAGAGAATAAATAGGAACCTGTAGCAAACATTTTAATAGAGGCAGTTTGCATTCAAGAGCATGAGAAGAAATTTAGAGAATGAGAGCAAGCGGCTAGGCTGGAGTAGGTTAGGCATTGACATGAAGATTAGTGAAGAGCCTGAAAAGCCATCTTGAAGCTAAACTGATTAATGGATGTTAAGAAACCCATGCTTGGCAGAGTCTATGGCTCAGCCAAATTGCTCTGGGGGGATCGTGCAGGAGTCATTGTGCAGGCAGGAGTCAGCAGGATCCGTGTATACAACCCAAAGATGAGGGCAACTAAGGCACCTTAAAAAACGAAGCAAAAGGGTTTGTAAAGAGCAAAACATGTAGAGCAGAAAGAGAAACTAAAGATTCAATAATGTCCATAGATTGACCTGGGTGTGATCTGGAAAACATTGTTCCCACAGAATTAAATTCCAATTGTGGTGGTTGGTTTGCAGAATTAACTTGAATGGAACAGTTTTTAACAAATTAGCACAGCGTGGTTATGATGCTAACCAGATTTAAGCACAATTTAGTACAACCTGGAAAATCATTCTGTGGTGGTCAATGTTGATATTGTGGTAGGCCGCTACAAATAAGTCAATGTATGGGAAACACTGGGTGACCCCATGGGTGGTGGCACCAATCCAGGGAAAGAGGGGTGAGGGAGAACCAGGGACGCGGTCCCTGGCTTGGGAAGAGACACGGGCACGAACGCGGTTCGCGCCGGTGGGAGATGATGGGGAAAGGGGAAAGGTAGAGACGCGGTCGCTACAGGGGAGGGGAAGGAGGTTGCACAGCACCCAGGGTCTGCAAAGCGCAATTTCACCTTCACCAAAGAACCACGAAGGACAGACTGGAACTGAAGCCTGATTTATCAGAAATGTCACGTCTATCTAACATGGCCGCTTACAATGTTCAAGTGTGATTCACGGGATATTTAGCCTACACTGACTTCAGTTCACCCTATGCCTCCAGACAAGCAGTATCGGCTACTCCGTGAGCCTGTAACTATTAACACACCCAATGCGACCGAAAAGTTGTTAGCTAAAAACAGGCACATAGCAAAACAAGTGCCTTCATCTAGTAGGCTATAGCACTACATGTTTGTGACATGTATCTCAACATTCAGCAGGAACGAGTGGGCTTTACAAACAGCTCTAATACAAAGCGACAAGATAAGAACTACCTCCCTCCAGTAGTTTCCCACACAACCTAGACCATGAAGGTCTGTAACAGATAATGGGCAGCAAGTTCTGCTTGAGACAAGAGAGCAAACCGGTAGTCACTGCGAGCGGAGTAACACCGATGCTGCAACTGAACTTCGGCAGGTGGATTGAAGGAAGCGTGGCAAATTCCGTCACGCTCCTCCCGAACTTCCGTTTGTAAGATGCCATTTACAATGCATGTATTAGAATCACTCTATTAAGGTCTTACATTACTAGTCGCAGATGTTTGTTTTTAGAGTTTTTCTCATGTTCTCGGCTGCTGCAGGAGGGTAGGTCAGGAAGTGTACAGGGTGTGGAAGCTGTGAGGCGTTTGATAAAAGTGGTACAGCTGTAGTAGATAATCTGAGGTAAAAAAGACATTTTTGATCATCACTAGACAAGCTGTGTGTGTGTGTCTGTGTGTGTGTGTCTGTGTGATGGAAAGTCAAGGTTTTTGTTGACTATGTCATATGTCCAGACCAGACTTATAAAAGGTTTCATCAATTATGCAGATAGAAACGTAACTATGTTGTATACTTCATTTGGCAACTGGAAAAGGAAAAAAATTACTCTCTCTCTCACACACACACACACACACACACATCAGCCTGCTGCAGCAGGCTCTAGATAGCTCAGCATGAATTTTTAATGTATGTGTTGATGTTTTACAAGTTTCACTCCAGGGTGTGCTTTGATGTCATCTTGTTAATCATTGACCACCATGCCAGTGTTGTGCATGACTATAATAGATTGTGGCTGATACACAGTTGGTCAATATATCTGAAATGTAGCCCACTGTAAGCAGCATGCTAGAAAAGGCCTGATAAACTTGGAGAATATATACAGCAACATACAACATAAAAACATTGCAGACCAATATATTGGTCATACTGTGATACTGTGTCATAAGCCTTTTCAGCTTTTTCAAAGCAAAGTAAAAAAACTGTTTTTCCTCCCACCACATCTATGTAATGCACTAATAACACAGCACTCCAAATCTCCATGTCAGGGGCAGCTATTCAGTAGGGAAAGAAAAGGTGCTCACAGAACAATACAATCTATTGCAGGATGCGGCGGTCACCACGGAAACCCCAGGAGGACGGGCCCAGTGGGGCGGCCTGGCAGCGGAGGAGGAAGCCCTGTCAGTAGAGCACCACATCCAGCTGCTGCAGAGGCAGCTGCTGCAGCAGGAGCAGAAGACCCAGGCAGCCAGCTCCCAGGCAGGGCCACCCCTCCTTCTCTCTCACCAGCATGCTACAAGTGAAAGCTACACTGTAGACATTTCATACATCAAAATGGAGGTGGCAGCTGTTCTCTGCTCTTTGGATGAATAGTCACGTTAGGATGTTTTGATAGTGGCTGCTGGCTTGTGACAGCTGTCAGGGTGTTGTAAAGGCTTTTAATGTTTGTGAATACATGCAACATTAATAATGAGGACTAGACAGCACAACAGAACCTACGGATAATTCTTCAAAATATTCTTCAAAAGTGTTACTAATAAACACTAGCAGACATTGTAGAATAAGTTATTATGGTGAATGTCTGGAAGCATATGTTTGTAAGGGCTTGTGTTTGTTTCTCTGTGTGTGTGTGTGTGTGTGTGTGTGTGTGTGTGTTTGCTTTTACATTGTTTGTGGTGTACCGGACTATGCAAAGCCATGTGCATTTTGGTGCATGCTGTACCCATACATCTGCATGCAGTACGGCATGTGCTGATTAATGTATGCATCAGGCGTCGTGTTCCCTACGAGCTCCGTCAGGGCGAGGCCATCTGCTGACGGACTCTCTGGGTCAACTCTCCCAGGTGGCGCTGCTCCAGCAGCAGGTACAGGTGGAGGTGGCCGCCAGGGCGGAGGCCCAGGGCCGGGCGGAGCAGCTGCTGCTTCAGAACGCTGAGCTCCTGCAGCACCTCTCGCTGCTGGTCAAACACGTGCAGGAGCTGGAGCTCCGTGTGTCCGCACGCTCCCCTCGTGAGTCTGACTGCGTGTCTGCGTGCCTCTCTCTCTCTCTCACTATTTCTCTTTCTCTCTCTTTCTTTCTCTCTCTCTCTATCTATCTATTTCTCTATATCTCTATTTCTCTCTCTCACTATTTCTGTCTTTCTCTCTCACTTTCTCTCTCTCTCTCTCTCTCTCTCTCATTACACAGTCAGAATGGCCCTGGCCACACAGAGGCTAGCTAGCCGCCCTGTCATTTCAGAGGTATTCATCAGAGGATCTGACAAGGGACGGTTGACTGTGATGTTGTGTTGCATCATTCTGGGTTAACTCTGAAGCAGATTTTATTTTCAGCTTAAGACACACATCTATTTTGTCTCAAACAAACCTCACTACACAGTTAGACAAGACATTCTATAGTGAATTAGAAGAATTAGAAGTGAATTAGTCCAAACTGTAAACTGGTCTTTATAGTAGTCACATCAAGCATTTTACTGTAATGGTTCTTTAATAAAAAAAAATCAGTATAGTCCCCATATCACTCATATTAGTGTGCAGTATTTGATAGCTGATAGTCTTAACGGTCTAACACCCTTATCACACTCTCTTCTCCAGTGGGCTCACAGGACAGCCTTCTCGAGATCGCTCTCCGTCCCACCATGCCATCTGTGTCCCGGGGCGTAACCTCAGCCTACCCCTCTGCCCTCATGCAGGACAGCGTGCTGGGAGTGGACACCTGTCCCATCCAGCTGCAGAACTTCCACTTCCTCCCGGGCCAAAACCAGCAAGATCACAAGGACGAGGACCAGGACCAAGACCACGACTCTGGTCAGGGGGATGTCGAGGAAGTGTCCCCGGTAGAGGGCTCCCCCCGGAGGGAAGAGTTCCTTTTCGCTGGCCTCGAGGTCCGGGGCTTCAGGGAGTCGGGCATCGCCTCAGAGTACGAGTCCAACACGGACGAGAGCGATGAGCGCGACAGCTGGGGTCAGGGCGAGGGGTCCATGCTTCTCCTGAGCGAGCTGAAGGAGGAGGCAGCGCCCCCTACAGGGAGGGGGGATGTGTGAGCGGAGAGGAGACCGCAGACACCCAGCAACACAACTGCTCTGAGAGATCTATACAGTTGCATTTCCATTTATTAATTTGTTCTGACACTATTTGTTTCCAAGCAACAACTGAAGCAGTGTAGCTTAATGTAAAGAACGTGTAAGATATCAGCCTCAGTGTACTTTCTCAGTCTCTCATTCTTTAATGTCAAGGGTTAATCAAATGCCAACATGTCAGACCCACAAATAAACATAAAAATGCATCTGCTGACATTTTACTGTGCTGTGCCCACTGTGAGCCGCTATCCCTGTGGTGCTTCTCCCTCTCAGGGCCTCACTCTCTCTGAGGCAATGCATGATAGATCACATTGTTAAAGATCATTGTTCTTACTTTGATACATCATTAGCGGACTGTTTCATGTTTCTGTGCTGATTGCATTAGAGTATCATTGTATTGAATAACACTGTATTTTACAGACTGTACAGTATGTCAAAATTGTAACTCCTCTTGCCAGCCAATTCTTTGTCCTTGTCTGTGTTCACAATTTGATCTGCCTCTGTGTCATTTCCTGTCACTGTCCTGATATTAACGGTCTGATAACAGTTCAGTATGATTACTGGAGAATTACTGTAGCATGCATCAGAATGTCTCACTGTTATTTGAGTTTCAGAGTTATCGGGATCCAAAAAGCTGTTCAGTGCTGGGTAAAAGTTACCCCTTCCCTGTTAATATGTGTCTGCACAGACCCATGTGTTGTAGTTGATTGCTTCTAATGAACATTTCCCTGAATAAAATGTTTTTTGTTGCTTATTTGTGTCCATCTGGTGTATTCTAGATTAACTTTGATCATAATTATTATTTGCTCAAACTAAATATTATTCAGTGTCTCCTCAATTGTCTGAATGAATCTGAAACTGAATGTTAATTAGGTTAGGTTCTTTATTGTCCCAAGGGGATAATCTTTTTCACACATCAGAGGTTTCAAGCAGCATGTAATATTATATTGCCATGAGGTTTAGGAAGTAAATTATAATGATCAGTTTTCAGATTATATAGTAAAAAGAGGGGGGAAATACCAGTTTACATCACAGATCATAAGTAGCAGTTGCTTGCAGTTGTTCCGTGGTAGTATTGTCAATTGATAATACCTTTAAACTGACATATTTAACTGGATATTTAAGATTGAGGATTAACACTTTTTAGTGTCAGCATTGTCTGTCTATGGCTCAGTCACACACAATATATTTAAAGGAAAAGACAGTATCCTAATACTACATTTGAACACAAGTGGACCCATAAAATGCAACAGGTCTTTCTGCAGGAACATTAAATTATGTACATGTTGACTACAGTGCACAGTATTTTTTTGGAGGAAGGCTTAAACGTATTGTCCCAGCATAGAACTAGTGGCTGGAGTGTGCTCCTTTTTTCTCAGTAACTCTGTGGCCGTCTAAACGTATGCTATAAACAGCCACTCTGGGACATAATTGAAACCTTCTGTGTTTCAGGTGGAATTCTGGGGCTGTTGGCATCTCTCCCGCCTTGCTCGGACTGTAAACTTCCTTCAGTCTACTTCTCCACTAGCCGGAGAGCTTCTGACTGTGCCCTGCTCTCGCACTGAAGAAGTCCAGATGAGACGCACAACAGTGGAATATCATCAGTACAGTCTGGACCAATGTCTTGAGGATTTCAACATTTGAAATGTAAGTTTGGACCCTTAACTACTGTGTGTTTTCAATGTGTGTATTATACTAGAATCACAGACTGATTTTCAGTGTTATGCTATCTGTGGCTTAGACGTAATACTTCATGGACATTTACATTGTACATTCAGAATCATTTAGTGTCCTACTATCTCTAAAAAATCTAAAAAAAATTTAGCTGAAATGCCTTTTTTTATCAAACAAAGTACAGACATACAATTTCAGAATGAAATGAAACTCAATACTTATGTTTTCACTGCAAAGTATCAATGTAATGTTTTAATCAAATCAGTTATCAATATCTCTAAAATTAATTTAATAAAATCTAGTACTGAGGCTGGGAAAATATTGACTGTTTTCAGGCACATTAATATGACATGACACGTGGGAAAACAAAGTATGCTCTCAAGTGTTCACAGGTAGAGCACACAGCTAATATGGTAAAACATTGCACAGGGGTGAGAAATCTGCCCCTCACCTCAGGAATGACTGTATATGCTGTACAACACCCCTCACCCCTCCCTCCCATGCTTATCAAGGGAGACATACTTACATACCAGCATTTATAGGTTTTCCCTAAGATAAATAAACACCATGTACACAGTGCATTTTATTTTTATGCCATTACCTGCCTCTACAAGAGGACTACTGTGTTCCTCTCAGTCCCAGTAAACCAGGCAACTCTAACAGGACTCTGTTTAAATATAGTCAAGAGGATTACACTCTTAGTTTTATTGCTAACATTGTTTTTTGCCAAAATTACTTTTCAAGGCAATAGCTTGACTTTGAGGTACCCATAGTTAGATTTTAAAAATCGCCCAGCTGTGAAAACAGTTTGAGTTTGAAATGTTTATGGAAAGCCTTTCATGTTCAGATGGATTAAGACATCTGTTGTATTAATATTACTGTTCTGACACAGCTATTAATCTAGAATGGAGGTTGGTGTGTTTGTATGTGTGTTTGTTTAACATGCTATGAAGGGTGTATTAAACTCACCTATTTCATGTCGTAATTATTTATGTGTGTATACTGGTTAAATGAGTTGACTATGTGCTTTTTCTCAAAAGAGGAAATGTTAAACTTTTAAACACTTTTAAAACTGTTAAAAGTATTTTCTGTCTGATGTTTTAGGGATAATCACTATCCAGATGTTGAAATGAAGTTGCCTCGGGAATGGCAATTACTCCTCCTAGTCCTCCCACTGTTGCTTGATGTGGCACATCCTCAGGTAAATCCAGGTAAGTATCTGACATCCTTTACATGCAGCCAATACTCTTAATATGCTACTGGCCCTTTGTGGAGACATACCAGGTTGGTTATGGTCATATTCATAAGGAAACAGGTCTGAGGAATGGAATTCCTGACATGGTTTTCCCTGAAACTGCTCATTCGTCTCAGTGGTGATGATGCAGTGGCGTGTTGCTCCAGTGGCCAGACAGCTAACAGGAGGGTCATTTACACACCCGAGGGCCCGAGGCGAGTGGACTGGACACCCCACCGGGGGTCTGGTGTCTGTTGTGCCTGCCAACGCCAACAGGAGCTGTGTGGGTGCGCAGAAAAGGTCCCATTCATTGCCTGCTGCCGGACTTTTCCACCAGCGGCCTCTCTGCCGCTCAGCGCACAGTGGCGTCCATTCATGGCCGGGCTGTCCGGCTCCGCGGCCGCTACCCTGCTGAGTCGCTCCGCAGCCCCCGCAGAGCGGCTCAGACCACCTCTCTGATTGGACGTCGGCCTAAAGCCCATGCAGGGCTGCCAGCGGCTTTGAGAAATGCACTGAGCATGTCAATCAAGCCTCAAATACACAGGGATGCAGTGGGGGGTGGTAGGTGTTCTGGGAAAAGAGGATATAAGAAAGTGATGCAGAGGTGAAATCGATAGGCTTCTCAAGAGAACGGAAAAAAACATATCCAAAGAGCTAAAGATAATAACAAAGAAAAAAATCACATCTTAAATGATAAGGTTCATTTGTCCTATTTCACACAGCACAAAGGGTTCTGTTGCCAATTTGAGAAATGCTGTCATTCACACAAAGTTCTGGTGAAACAATCTCCACTTTCAAATGTGAGTCACAGGCCCACTCTTCCTCACCTTCCTCCTCACACTCTCGTCCTCCCTTGAGGACAGCCGGGCTCCTGTGAAAGAATGAAAAATAAGGAAATGGCATACAAAGCCTCTTGCTTCTGCTTCTGCTTGCATTGGCACTAACATAAAGGTACCTCTTCCTGTGAAGGAGCTGAGGCCTCACTGGCGGGCTGCTGAGGGCTACTGAGGCTGTTTTGGTTGAGGGGTGTGGGGCTGGGCAGGAGAGAGGCCACTGCGTGTCCAATTCCCATGTTTCCTGATTAGCTATGGACTTCTCACAAAACCGCAACACCTACAATAACACTTTGTGCCGAGCTGTGTAGACTTACTCTTTGTTGTGAGGCCTGGTTCAGTGGTTCTGTATGTACCGGTGGTAATGCTGCTTTAAAAAAAAAAAGCCTACTTTAGAGAAAAGGAAGTTTGAGGTAATAAGATGTTATTGATGGTCGTTTCTTGGAATGGGAACAAACGTATCTTAAAACTGCAGTGTTTGCTTAGTTCTGAAGCAGTTACTGAACACAGCCACTTCATAAAGTCATTTTGTTATTTATTTTCAAAACAAGTAGTCAAAACTTTCCAGTTTTTAGGTTCCTCATTTAAAATGGCTTCCTCCTATGCTTTGCCTGCCTGTGATCTCAGTGTCTAAAAGTGCTGGATGATCTCAGCATAAGTGTGTGGGATGGACCTTCTGTTAGCCGCGTTAGTCTGGTCTGACTGTGGGGTTGCTGTTGTTTGCAGGCGTGTGTCGCTACCCTCTGGGGATGGCAGGAGGGCAGATCCAGGACGAGGACATCTCTGCCTCCAGCCAGTGGTCAGAGTCCACTGCAGCCAGATATGGCAGGTGGGCATGCATGGGCAAGAGCACGTACACATCTAAAGAAACACAAGCACTCACAGACACATACACACACATACAGACGGACACACACGCACACATATACATGGACATGCACTCATGCTGAGATCTCTCTCTCACTTTCTCTCTCTCTCACACACACACACACACACACACTAACGTGTATAGCCTACATCTCCTTACATGGGAACACATGACATATTTGATGTCCCCATAGGCTGGACTTTGATGATGGTGACGGTGCGTGGTGTCCAGATGTGATGGGCGAGCAGGAGCCTCTGAAGGAATTCTTGCAGATAGACCTGCGAACGCTACACTTTGTCACGCTGGTGGGCACCCAGGGGCGCCATGCCGACGGTGTGGGCAATGAGTTTGCCCAACGCTACCGCATCAAATTTAGCCGAGATGGCACCCGCTGGGTGGCATGGAGGGATCGGAAAGGGAGGCAGGTACACATCGTGTTGGATCTACTGCTGTGAACAACCCAGACCTCCTTTCAAACAGTAGAGTGATCTGGTTTCCATTTCTGTTTATATGAATCAGACTGTATGGTCACTAGGACTAACATGATTATACAGAAAGCCTCATATAGCTTCATAGAGAGCAGACATATTCCTCTAACTGTTCACTGTATAATGTGGTTCAAGGCTGGCGATGCTATAATCCATTTGTGGTTATGTGGCTTGTTCTTACAGTATTATTTGTTGTCAGTGTAGAGATTACAATTGACTGCATACCTTTTGTCCTTGATACAGATCATTGAAGGGAACAGAAATGCATATGATGTGGTGCTGAAGGACTTGGAGCCTCCCATCATTGCTCGCTTTGTCCGATTCATGCCCGTCACGGACCACTCTATGATTGTGTGCATGAGGGTGGAGCTGTATGGCTGCGAATGGTTAGGTGGGAACCCTGTTTCTCAAAGAAATAAAACATTTACAGCCTTGTGGAAATTATTTGGAAAAAGTGGTAAAAACATAGCCCTGTCTGATAATTGTTTAAACTGCATCTGACTGCTTGTTCAAACTGCATCTGACTGCTTAAACTACATTAAATTACTTTAAAACCAAGGACCAGTTGGAGTTCACAAAGGCCAAATCTCACTACATTAGTGAAAATTAACATTTTGTGGATGTAAAATGTAGTGTTTTCTTCTGGTATATGCTACATCTTTCTACCAGTAGTTTTTCTGTTATACTACTTCTTGTAGAATGGATAAATCACACCGAAAACATAACCTCCTTTGAGGAGGTAATACATTGATAAGGGGCATTTTGGAATATGAAATGGGGAAGGAAGTGAAATACAGAGAAATTATGTTTTCTTTTAATTTATTTGAACACAGGTATAATTATCTATTTTTGTCAACAGCCATAAAAAACCATTTAAAATGTCAAGATTATCAGATAATTAATGCTTACATTACACATTACACTCCGTGGAGGAATCTGACAAATTCTTTATCATCTGCTTTTGCAAAAGATGGCCTTGTGTCCTACAGTGGTCCAAATGGACAGCAGATGACGCTGAAAGGCCAGCGAGTCGACCTGAATGACTCAGTGTATGATGGTGCGATGGGCAACAGGTGAGCTGCCCTTAAAGTTTAGTAGGAAATGCAAACAAACACACACACACACACACACACAGTGTACACACAAACACATCTTAGTGAGTAAACCTCCCTCTGTCCTCACCTGAGGTGCATACTGTGAAAATAGATGGAATGAAATCTGTTTAGCCTATGGCCGTCTATGGAAAACATGAATATATAATTCAATATAAATCATTTGAAAGAGCCATTTCTAATTTTTAAACTGAAAGAAACTTACAATGGACACTTTTCATTAGCTTTTTAGTTATTCTTGGTTATTTGAAATGTTTCTGAAATTGCCCTTTTCTCTTGGAATTTCCAGGAATCTGGATCATTGTTGTAAAATTCTATTGGGGTATAGAGGGTTAAGACATTTAAGGTATCTTTTGCTGTTTGTCTTTGAAGGAGTGATATACTGATATACAACGATTTTGACAAAAATGGCAATGGTAAAGGGACCTAAATTAAGTAAAGCTAGACCATTGAAAATGATCAGGATCAAATTAATCAGTGAAATTAATCAGACTTCATGAATCAATTGTGTGACAGTAGACCGACACTAGGATTTAGACAATGAATGCAGAGGTGACAGTAAGGTATTCTGGTGACTGTCAGTAGGGTAATGTTCCTTCTCTTTGTTCTAGTCTGACGGAGGGCCTTGGTCAGCTGACCGATGGAGCCTGGGGTCTGGATGACTTTACTCTGAGCCAAGTTTATGGTGTGTGGCCAGGATATGATTATGTGGGCTGGACCAATGCCAGTTTCCCCAGTGGATATGTGGAGATGACCTTTGAGTTTGACCGTGTGAGAAACTTCTCCTCAATGAAGGTTGGTTCACTAGATCAGAACCAAAAAGGATATTGGATCATTAATAATAATCATGTACCCTCTGTTGTTATGAAAGAACACTTTTGAAGGGTTCTCTACAGATTACTGTAAGGCTTGCTCTCTAATCCCACAGGTCCACTGCAACAACATGTATACCTGGGGTGTGAGGATATTCCGGCAAGCAACATGTTACTTCCGTTCTGAGACAGAATGGGAGCCCAATCCCGTGTCATTCCGACCCAGGGTGGACAAGATCAGCCCTAGTGCTCGCTTTGTCACTGTTGCCCTGGGCAACCACATGGCCAGTGCCATTAGGTGTCGCTTTGCTTTTAGCGATGCCTGGATGATGTTCAGTGAAATCGCTTTTCAGTCAGGTAATCTTTTCCCTGAATGAGGATACCTCTTCCAACCTTCCTCTCCTTATGTGCTTTTATTTACCATTTTTAGAATACTTAATTTCACATCAACAGTATACAATAATAAATGTATGGCCTCCCATGCACTCTTATAGATACAGCAGTATATAACACCTCTTTGGTCCCTCGTAAGCGAGGCCACACAACGGGCCTTCACCCAGGTAAGTGATATCCATATCATCCAAATGAACTGAAGAGTCCTGTTTCTCTACAAGGTGGCCAGCAGTTTGGCTTAGAGACCAGTCACTGCTATATTTGAAAACACAATGGTGCCCCCTACTGTATCTTTTTTGAAAATGTAAACATTTAATTATCTTGGCTGTTTTTGTCACAAAATTGGCGCGTTAACCAAATGCTTTTAACCAGAATAACTAATAGTAAAAGTCAATGTCTTCAATGTGAGACAACTGGCATTGGTCAGATATTGTTGTATATCCTTCTATCTCCCAGGAGATGATCCGACACATAAGGTGGATGACAGCAACACTAGGATTCTGATTGGCTGCTTGGTTGCCATCATTGTTATTCTGCTGGCCATCATAATCATTATCCTGTGGCGTCAGGTTTGGCAGAAGATGCTCGAGAAGGTATGACTACAGCTGTTGCTTTGGTCCTAGTCATTACAGAAGTGCCTCAAGGCCACTGATGGTTTCTAACTAAACTCACTCTCAAACAAAATCAGTGCTGAAGAGCAAAATATTGTAGGCTGGTTCAGACATGACTTTTCAGTTATGAATATACAAGCTGTTCAAAATCAAAATCGAAGTTAACTCTATTATCCCGAAAAAGGGGAAATTCAGGTGGTCAAGGCGCAGAAACACACACAACATATAGAAAACATACAGATACACAATATGCTGACCCCCACACACACACACACACACACACACACCCTACAAAAAAATCCCAAATATAAATAAGCCTAATAATTCACACACACACACACACACACATTTAAAGGCACACTGTGCAGTTTTTTTTAGCTTAATATGCAAGTTTTTAAGCTTAATTTACCTTCATTTAACAGCTTCAGAGTCATTGGGATGGTTATGACTTTTTTCGGGTTGAATGGTGGCCATCTCGCTTCCCCCTAGCGCCTGTGAGCGGAAAAAACACCCTTGCAACTGTGGGCCGGCGGGCCGACGGCCTCGGTGTCAGGAAGTATAACGAGTGTAACGAATTGCTTTACTGCATTCAAATACACGCCAGGCAGCGGCTAGAAAAGTAGCGATGGAGTTTCTCAGACATTCGTCATGAAAGAGCCAGCGAAAAAGAAACAAAAACCGAGAAAACAGTAAGGAAATTGCCAATACTGCATAGTTTACCTTTAAGAGCCTAATTGCTGGACAAATGATTAGCTAATTTTAACTTTCTTTGGACCATTGCCCCGCTGACTTACTTGAAATTTATTGTGTAGTAGATGAGTAGGGTCTCTGAGGATGCGCTCAGCTTTGCTCAGTATTAGATCTTTACACAACTGAGCAGCCAACGTCTGATCACACCCAATGACTCTACTAGCCATTTTAATCATGTGTTGCAGCTTGTCCTGATCTTGCTTGCGCATGTTACCAAAAACACAAATCAAACCTAAAGACAAGATGCTCTGAAGAACGGCTTTAGAAAACGCTGTATTGTAAATGGCTAAAACATTACAATGGAAGGTGCTATACTGACAGATAAGTGATTCCCACTCTAAAGCAGACAAGACCTTTTTATGCCCCAGTGTATCCACTCTCTACAGGCGTCTCGTCGCATGCTCGACGATGAGCTGACGGCGCGCCTGTCATCCCAGAGAGAGGCTTTCTCCTATCACCGTTCCTCTCTGTCCAGTGAGGTGGAGTCCACCTCTACATATGAAAGGATCTTCCCCCTTGGATCTGATTATCAAGAGCCATCTCACCTGATAAGAAAGTTACCAGAGTTTGGCCAGTCTACAGAGGATGCTGGTGAGGGCTAGATTTGGGAAATTAGAGAATAATGTAGTTACATTGTGCTATGCTTGTCACAGCGAATGTGTATGTATTATTTATTATTTCTAAGTGCATGCATTCCTTCATGAAGAGAAGTGCTATTGCTGTCCCTATGGAAAAACCCACAAGGCTCTGAATTGAAAATGGATCCTCAGAGTGTATTCTAAACGAGACATCTTCATCAGAGATTTATTCATAGAACCTTGAAAACCTTGTGTGTATGTGCATATGTGTATGTGTATTTATATAATACATATTATCTACACTTATCTACAGAAAAAGATACATCATCATCAAGCTCACCCCAAACAAGTTCCACTGATGACGCACCACACTATGCTGAAGCTAACATAGTGAGCGAGGGAAACATTGCTGCTGGAAGCACCAGCTACTCCATAGCTGCTGTGTGCCTGACCATTCCCCCGGGGAGAGAGGGGGCCCTGGAGGAGTTCCCCAGGAATCAGCTCACCTTCAAGGAGAAGCTGGGGGAAGGCCAGTTTGGGGAGGTAAGAGGCAGTCTACAGCTGCATGCTTATCAGAGTGAACCATTTCAGCTTTCCTGTGTTCCATTGTCAACTATCAGGACTCTCTATAACTAGGAGTCTCTATAACTATCAGGAGTCTATAAACCTGGATTTGCAAATGAGAAAAAGTTTAATAAGAAGGGAATGACCATTTTAAGTGCAAGTTAGCTTAGGAGTTGAGTTGTCAACACTTGATTTCATGATTTCAATTGAATGCACTTGCATAAGATGTCCATGTGGGGGAGCAAGAGAGACTCTTTTGCAAGTTGAAAGGTTGGGAAACATTGTTTTAGTCCTGCATGCAGTAGATTTCCAAGTTGTTGATTCAGCTGTTGTTGGGTTCACAAAGTTCACAAAACACCATGGCCAGTTCTGGAAAGCAGTAACTGTCTTTAATGCTTCATGTTGACTTATCTACCACCTTTGACCCAAAGTTTGTTCATGGTGAGTGAGAAAGGATCTCAACTCACTGAGAGGTTGTTACTGTGCACACTGTATAGCTGTAAGACAAGGTAAATGTAAGAGATTAATAAAAACGGGCATTATTGCCAAAATTACACTGCCGTTTCATTGCTCTTGAAACTCCTGTCACGTTTGGAGAAGCAAACAGGCATAAGTTAGCTTAGAAATCTAGACGCACCCTAGCGGCAGATGTGGGTCTGGCTCGTCAGGCTAGGAATAAGTATATTTAAAATAAAATAAACATGAATTCAAATTCAAATCTCTCCTAGGTTCATCTTTGTGAAGCAGAGGGCATGCAGGAATTCCTGAAAGAAGACTTTGGAGGCAATGGAGACAAACTGATCTTAGTGGCAGTGAAGACCCTTAGAGAGGATGCAGACAAAAATGCCAGGTTAGTAGGAAAATAAATGTTGAGTAGAAATATTCTTTTGAAATATTCAGATGAATCCAACTTATATTGCCCCCGCTCAGGAATGACTTCTTAAAGGAGATCAGGATCATGTCTCGGCTGAGGGACCCTAACATCATCCGCCTTTTGGCCGTGTGTGTGGAGAGCGACCCCCTCTGCATGATCACAGAGTACATGGAGAACGGAGACCTCAATCAGTTCCTTTCTCGCCATGAGCTCAAGGATGAGTCCTCTGCCCCAAGTGAGGTACCCACTATCAGGTACAACATCACCTCTGCCAGACCACTTGACTTTAGACTATAGTAACATGCATTATTTAAGATCTGCTGTCCATTCATGTATAAACCTAAATATTCCCATTGCAGCTACCATACTCTGTGTGGTATGGCCACGCAGATTGCTTCTGGCATGAGGTATCTGTCTTCACTCAACTTTGTGCACCGGGACTTGGCCACACGTAATTGCCTTGTGGGTGAGAACAACATCCTCAAAATCGCTGACTTTGGCATGAGCAGAAACCTCTACAGAGGGGACTACTATCGCGTGCAGGGGCGAGCAGTGCTCCCTATTCGCTGGATGTCCTGGGAGAGCATTCTTCTGGTGAGCTCTTAAACCATTTCAACATCACACTTGAAAGTGCAACAGAAACAGTAGCAAAGTTCATTCTTCGCCTGCTTACTGAACCTAACTGAACTTGGTGTTGTCAGCCTGGCTTCAGTGAAAGTCTTATCAACGATCCTGGAGTCCTTGTGAAAGGCTCTGGGTATGTGGTGAATGCTGTCACCTGAGATTGTACTACTATACTCTCCCAGGGTAAATTCACCATGGCAAGTGATGTGTGGGCCTTTGGGGTGACATTGTGGGAGACTCTGACCCTCTGTAAAGAGCAGCCCTATTCCAACCTGTCAGATGAGCAGGTCATCGAGAACACCGGAGAGTTCTTCAGGGACCAAAATAAGCAAGTAAGGCATCGACACACATTAAACAAACTTCTTTTCTTTCAAGCTATTGAAATTAATATTCATATTAATATTATTCTATTATATTGACTGTCTGCTTTGCATAGTGCAGTCTAAATGGTTCTGTTGTGCTGACAAAACAGTTGCAGTGTGACAGGAATTCTTCCTTGTTGATAACTTTTGTAGCTAAACTGTATCTTAACGGTCTAGCTTACATCTGATAGGCTGAATGAGATTTTGCTTGACTCTTGACTCCAAAATTCCAGTTTGATCATTTGTATAGGCCAAAAGTCAATAGCTGACCTGACACACCAGACAATGTATGCTCTCAAATCCAGCTTCTGACTAACAGATCATATTTGATTAATACTGTAATATGGAGCACAGCAACATATCTAGGAATTACATATTTTTGTTTGTTTGGTTGTATTAAGATTATTAGAGATGACTATATGTAACTGAATAGGCATAAAAGGTTATCATATGCAGCTGTATGTTGTTTGAAGGTGGAAAAAAACACAGATTAGTAGAGTAGATAGATAGATAGATAGATAGATAGATACTTTATTGATCCCCAGGGGAAATTCAAGGTCTCAGCAGCATACAGACAACACAAACACATTCTTTAACAGCAGAAAGAGTAATTAAAGTATATAATATAAAAACACAACTAAGCAATAAGGACAGTAGAAGATAAAGAATATGCTAAATATACTAAAATACAAATTATACTAACTAACACTTAATATAATTTGTATTTTAGTATATTTAGCATATTCTTTATCTTCTACTGTCCTGTATTGCTTAGAGTAGAATATAATGAATGGACTTGTACCTCTCCTGTACCTTTCCAGGTGTATTTGGCCAAGCCGGCCTGCTGCCCTGACCCAGTTTACCAGCTTATGCTCAGTTGCTGGCGAAGGAATGCTAAAGAGAGGCCCAATTTCACAGAGATCCACAGCACTCTACTGGCATGCCAGGAGTAGAGGCAGTGCACTGTCGGATTTAACATTCTTGCATGTCTAATTTGAGAGCACAATCAGATTCTCAACTATACATCAAAACTTTCTTCTGCCATGCTAATAGGGAGAGGAAAATGCATGCACAGGTTATGTCACATGTCTGGCTCTTAACTTTAAGTCTGTAGTAGATGTACATTGTTGTTTATATGAAGATGCCCTATGTGCAGAACATTATTTTGATGATAATAAAACATTATATTTAAACAGATAAAACATGTAAATATGCAAATGTATCAATTTAAATTAAAACATATTAGATTTTGTGGTTCAAGCAGTGTTTGTCCTTTTGTCTTCTATTTTTGGGGGCCAAGCAGCGAAGCTGCGAAGGCACCCATTGTGTTTCTACGTTTTCCTATTATTATTAAGTATAAGTATACTTTTTTGATCCCGTGAGGGAAATTTGGTCTCTGCATTTAACCCAATCTGTGAATTAGTGAAACACAAACATCACACAGTGAACACACAGTGAGGTGAAGCACACACTAATCCCAGCGCAGTGAACTGCCTGCTTCAATGGCGGCGTGAGGGGTTAGGTGCCTTGCTCAAGGGCACTTCAGCCGCGGCCCACTGGTCGGGGCTTGAACCGGCAACCCTCCGGTTACAAGTCCAGAGTGCTAACCAGTGGGCCATGGCTGCCCATTATTATTCTGTCATGGAAGTCTATGACAGCCCATAGAACCGTCTGGTAAAAAGTTGTAAAATGTGGCACATAAATTAGGCACAGTCCCCTGATTAATTTCACCAAGTTTCAAGTCGGCACCTCGAGCACTCTAGCGCCACCAACAGGCCAAAGTTGGACGTACGTTCATGCAAGTAACTTTTGACCCGTTAGCCCGATTGTCAAATATGAGGTATCGTTGGAATCCTTGGACCAAGCCGAGTTCAACACACCCTATGACGTCATTTTCCACCATGATGGATTTTCCGCTATATTGGATTTGATCAAAACACCTAAAAGTTTTCACAGGTCACAAAGTTTGTCCGATTGACACCAAACTTGACACACATAATCTTCAGTCCAAGCCTCAAAAAAGTTATCCCTTTTTGTCTTCAAACCTAAAACCGTTCGCCCGTAACAGCCAATCGAATTTGGCCGCGAAGCCACCAAACAGGAAGTGAAGGGATATCTCAGCAATGCTTTCACGTATCAAAACCAAACTTGTTACATGGGCTCAGGACCCAATTAGGAGGAGGCTCAAGAAATCTGGTAAATTTTGACCACTGTGTGGCTCTATAATCACAGGAAGTAGGCTCATATCTCAGCAATGCTTTCACATATGGAAACCAAACTTGGTATATGGACTTGGGAACCAATCCTGAGGACACACAATACATTTGGTGACCTTCGACCACTAGGGGGCGCTAGAGATACAGGAAATTAGCTCATATCTCAGTAACCACCACTAGGGGCGCTATAATTAGGAAGACTTTCTCGTATTGACACCAAACTTGGTATGTTGATTCGTGAAAACACATCCTAAGGACCCACAATACATTTGGTGATGTTTGACCACTGGGGCGGTATGATTAGCACTTTCACCTATCGCAACCAAACTTAGTATGTGGACTTGGGACTACATCCTGAGGATGCACAATTAATTTGGCATGCCAGGAGTAGAGTAGAAACACCTGGTCACATTGCTGGTATTATAGCATAGGGTTTGGTGCCAAAAAGCAAAGATATTCTAAGTAGTGTGCAAAAGTGGGCCACATAAACAATACAACATTACAAAACATTTTTAGGCTGATGATTGATCTCTTTAACAAGAAATTGTGCCTAAAATTCTTGAAATTGTCCGCTTAAAAAATAATACTTCAATATCAATACTATCAATTCATGCCTATTGGTGTGCTTGAGTGTAGGCCTAGCCTGCTCTGTCAGTTCTTGTCTACACCCATTCAGAGCACAAAGTGCAGAGATCTCTGTTAAATCAAATTTAATAGACTTTTACAAAGTATCAGCTGAAGTCTGTAAGGCCTTTCCGAAGCCTATGTAAGTGTGAAGAAAAGAAAGAATAAAGGATCAGATAGACAAACAGACAGGTGTGTGTGTGTGTAAGAGAGAGAAAGAGAAAGAGAGATACCAGCATGGACGGATTATGAACTTTCAGGCCCCTGGGCCCAGATGTATTAAGGGCCCCCTACTAATTGTTGTGGGGGACATTTTTTTTACATTTATTTGATGTGATTTCCTGTATTCTGGTGCATTGTGGGGATGGCCAATACTTTAGTTCAATCAGATTCATAGCCTATGTGTTGATATTATGTGTTGATATTGAGGCAATGATTCCATGCAATGGCCTGGGCCCCCTGACTCTTTGGGCCCGATAGGCCCGTGCAGTAATCCATCCCTGACTACCAGTGACAGTTGGCTGATGATAGCTGGCAGTGATAGAATTTAGAATATCGAATAACCTGAAGCACATAGTGCTCTGTTCTTCATAGTTGGTGATATTAGTGACCTTCTAGACTCCTACATTTGAGCAAGCACATTTTCATAGTTCATGGTGGCACAGTCTAGTTAGGTTATATTCTGAGGTGTGTCTTTCTGTTAGTCAGGTGATGGCACACATATTCTAAAAGAAACAGATTTTGGGCTATGTATCCAGTGGCAGATATGTGTGGACTGGTGAATGACCCATCAATAGAGACATATGCCAAATTTCTTGTTTTTGTCCATGAGAGAGTATGGAGATGGGGATCACAGATCAGCCAACGATTACATTGTTACAGTGCAGTTATTTTACAACAGAACAAAGCAGTTTGGCACAGGAACTGCTACAAATCCACCTGTAACAGTGATCATCTGCAGCATGCTAATATTCGCTACTAGAAATCATGTGAAGCAGGCAGGACTCAGTGTCTTCAGAAAAGATGTGGTAGACCATCTTCTGAACCTGCAGCAACACCTGCAACTGCATCAAGTCCATCTAGAGGGACCTTGTACACTTGTTCAGCAGCAGCTGCTGCCAGCATAGATAAGTGCTTATTCTGTCAGAAGCAGACAAAAGAGTGTCTTCATGAGGTGTCCTCTCAATCCAGGCAACCAACTTAGAACTATAAGTAATATTTTGAAGTCAATGACTTTTAACAGGTAGCCAGTGTAAAGATGCTAGGATGGGGGAAATATGTTCACACACATGTTGTGTGTGTGAGCAGCTGCACATGAATAAGCTGTAAGCTCTTTAGACAGGTATTATTACAGCCAGCATAATAGCATTGCAATAGCATTGCAATAGTCTATTCTTGAGATGACAAAACATTAATTTCTCAGCATCTGGTAAGGATAATGACTTCCTTATCTTTGAAATAGATATGGTCAATTATAACTCCCAGGTTTTTAACACTTGTGGATGAGGTCAGTGGAAGATCACTATATGTAGCCTGTTATGTGGATAGGATATCCCTCATCTTTTTGGAACCTAAAACCATGACTTCTGTTTTATCTGAGTTCAAAAGCAGGAAATTATTCGTCATCCATGTCTTTATATCTCTTATACATGTGTCAAGTTTGGCTAACGGGGTTAATTCATCAGGTTTTATGGAGAGGTATAGTTATGTATCATCTGCTAAACAACAGGGGCCCCAGTACTGAGCCTTGAGGCACTTTTACCATAATCTGGATAGATGGTTTATTATGGACCTGTACAAATTGTTGACGGTTAGGAAGGTATGATTTGATGCCTATCAAATTTTCAAGCCTAAGTAGTATGTCATGGTCTATGGTGTCAAAGGCAGCGCTGAGGTCCAGGAGGACCGGTATCGATACAAGGCTAGGTTTTTTTGAGGGAGGGCTTAATAACAGATGTCTTAAACAACTGCGGTAGCTACTGTACATGCCCTGATAGAATTATTTAGAATCTAGAACAAAACATTATCCAGGAAGGGGAGACCAGTCTTAAGAAGGTGAGTACAAATAGGGTTTAGTAGACTAGTTGTAGATTTTGATGAGGAAACTGTGGAGGTGATATCTAATATGTTGTGTATATGTAAATGAATTAAATGTTGTTTGAGGTCTCATCTGTGATTATGTGATTTTGCTATCTTTCAGCAATGGAGTATGTGTATTTGGTGAAACTGATTGGTTATTGATCTTCTTATCTCTAATTGTTTGACATACAATCATACTGTTGAAAAGAAGATAATAACTGTTTTGTGAACCTTATTCAACATAGCCAGTGATTAAGGTGAAATTTATGGTGTTAATTATAGTGAAATATACAATTTCACAAAAAATAGGGTTAAAACAGGTAAAAAAAATGGAGACATACTTTTTCTCCATGTTCAATAACCTCTAAAGACAGTCCAACCACTCTCCAAAAATTAACATTTCAATCCCACAGAAACCACATAGGCCCCCTGACTATATTGTCGATAATAACACGTCCTTGGCCAGAACCTTGTGGTATTTGGGGGGCCTTGTCGTGGAAAAGTTTGGGAACCCCTGTCCTAAGGTATAGCGTATGATGGCGTTGGGGTCAGGGCTCTGTGCAGGCCAGTCAAATTCTTCCACATCAATATCACCCATCCAAGTCTTGGAACTTGCTTTGTGTAGGCCTACCCAATGACACCACACTTGAATTAATTGAGCTCTGCCGACATTCTGTCACAAATGTCACTCTGTCAAAAAACATTCAGCTCATTTTCATGGTGAAACCAGGCTAGACTCCATCAGTGTTTCAGATTTTGTGGCAATGGGTTTGAATGAAACACATGAATTCAGTGATAAATGTCTCAATATTTTTGTAGTGTAGCCTATGTACAAATTCACCTAAGTTTTCTAATAGATATATCTTCTTCACGCCTTCCAGTCACTCATGATTGATTAACAACCGTTTTAACATCCCTGTATGGAAATATCCTTAGGTTGACATGCATTAATAAATTCCTACTGGGTCAATCAAGTCAAACTGTGAAAGACAGTTGCTTTGACACAGTCAGTGAATGTCAAGCGTTTTAGTGAACCAAATAAACATCAACCACCCCCTTGCCATGGGCCAGTTGACGACAATATGACGTACCTCACTGACATTATGGCGGCCATGAGTCTCTGCTATTTAGTTATTCGCATGAAGATTTTGTACAGTGTTCCCGAAAATCAGTGGCACTGGAGCGGTCGTCGCCTAGACTGATGGGGGAGGAGATTATGTGTTGACAGTCTTATGCCTGTGACTGTTACAATTTCATCGTGTAATATGTGGGACCAGGAGTGGGGATACTCGGAAAACAACCTTAATCTCTGTACAATACCGTAGTAGACGACTGCGCTGATTCACAGCCAGTAGCTGCTACTGCTCATTCCTGTCCCTTTTAACGTTAACGAACAATTCCACTCCCGTGAAACAAAGAAGCTTCCACTAAACTGTTAACGTTAAATTAACAGATAAATGTTTGAAGGATGAAATTCACAGAGCATCTCTCTGCACACATCACTCCGGAATGGAGGAAACAATACATTCAATATGAGGTAAGAAATAGCTAACGATAACCTAGCAAACGATTGGTAACGTTAGAACCTGGACGTTAGCTTTGTGTTAATGTTTCCTTGTTGGTTCCTCAACGCTCATTGCATTTGGATTAATTTAACGTGCGTTTGCACTTGGTAGATTAGGATGACATAGTAAATTACAATGAAAATGTAGTGCACACCGACATTTCATTTGTGCAGTTGACTCCAGTAGATTTCCTAAAGAATAACGTTAGCGTTGTTAGCTAGTTAGTTTGTTATCGCTAGCTGGCTAGCTGTCTTAGCTAGGTTTGCTGTACTGACAGGCCATGTAAAATGTGTATGATTAATGTTCATACGATGGTTAGGATTTGCCAACTAGCATCTTGTATTGCAAGTTATTGTAATGCAGCAACAGAAAACCAGGAACGTAATCGTCACGGACATAGCACCGTTACATTTGTTTACTGCAGTTTGTTTCTTGTTGAAGGTTATCGTTAACGTCACAACTTATAACGCTAACCTGAAAATATTTCAAGCAACGTCGAACATCACCTTAACGTTAACGTTGCACTGGTAACGTTACAGATAACATTACCTGCATAACAAAGATAACCATTTTTTTGATCATTTCTGCGTATATTTCATACTTAGCATTATTGTTCTACATCGCCCGCATTGTGGCGAAAACACTGCGCAGTCTTGCGCATTGGTGAGTTATCGAGGTGTAGTGGTGGTCTCTTGTCAGAATTTGTCAGCCACTGACTTACCTTTAGCGAATCAACTAACGCTAAAATAGCTAATAATGTAAGTTAGCAAACATATCAATCTGTCAGAAAAGTTATTGCCCTATGTGCAACATTTTACTGGTAACAATCCATTTTATATCCATGTGGTTTTATCAGCGCTGACTGTCAAGGTCTTTGCGAATGGTTGGTAATTTTTCTTAATGTATGTTACCCCTGCATTAATTTGTGGGTTGCTTCATTCTTTATTAAATAGAGCGATAAACCACTCCAAATGTTGTCATGTTGTTATCAGAATGGAGGATAATGACATCCAGTGGATTAATAGCCTACCATCCACAATAGAGATGAAGACCCTGTTAGTTGTTATTGCAGTGTACTTACTCTGACTGATAAAAGGTAATTTTGTGTGGTATATACCTACTTAGCAACTCGTGGACAAAGTCGTTTTCTAGGTGTGACACTAAGCATGAAGTAGTTTGCTTTTATGAGCCATGAGTTTAGACATGCTTGTTTTCATGCCCAGCTAGATCCCATTGATTCAGCAGAAATTACTCAGGTCTCAGGGTTTCCTTTTGCTATAACATAATGCTCATGCCTTCAAAGAATAACACATTAGACATAATTGAATCATGTTGCATGATTGCATACAAGGTTGTCTGAGGATGGGTTTGAAAGGAGCCAGCAGCACGTTTGTCTGCTCCAGCTCCCTCTGGTTTAATGGCCTGAACCTAATGACATTATTTGTGTCTTGACAGAGTCTTGTTAATTAGCTACTGTACCATTACTACCATGTCTTTTGGACTATCATATAAAATCAAACTTGTCTGTCTCTCTGCTCTACTCAAGCACAGATCCTGGGTATGTGCTTTGTGAAGTGTATGACTACACATAAGCTGTGTGTGTGTGTGTGTGTGGTAGCTGACTGAAGGACAGAGATGACCTGAGTAGGCAGCACTGACCTCTGGTTTGTAATTCATGCTCTAAGAAAGCTGATGCCAGCTCATTTCATGGGAGAGGGGAGTTCTGCAAATATCTGGTGCCAGTGATCAAGTGTGTGGGATATCATATGAATATGCTTGGGATCACAAATGCAGACACAGAGGGAGAGAGGGAGAAAAAAGACAGAGAGATAGAGAGAAACAAACAATAGAAACAAGACATTACTCATAGCACGCTGCATGCATTGTATTCAGACCAACAAGTCTACTGCAGTTCCAATGTCAACTATTAGCTAACTTTTTGGCCAGCACTGACTTGCATGTTTTATCCCTAGGGCTAGTACATGTTTTTTTTCTATGCTTGCTTTAGACAGCCCCAGCAGAGTTTTACATGTTTACAAGTATTCCCAAGTGAGAGTTTCCCTCAGAACAGAGCCAAGGGTTGGTTAAAGGGGCCTGGGTCATGCTGTGAAGAATAGCAGCACACTGCAGGCTCCATAGCGGAGGTGCCGAAGCCGCCGCTGACGGACAGGCAGTCTGGCTCAAATCTCCTCTGCCATGTTGATGAAGTTTCTCACAGGGAACTGCCAAACAGACTCCTGCAGGCAGAGATAACACGTGTGTGTGAAAGAGGCCAGCGTGAGAGCCCGCGCAGGGGAACGTAGAAAGATGGAAGATGGGAGGGGGACACGAGGAGGAGAGGAAGAAGTCTGGAGAGAGAGAGAGTTAGCTTGCAGTCACATATGAAGAAAAATGCTAAAATCGCCACTCATCACAGATATGGCACACACACACATACAAATGTGTACATCAAGACCATGGACCTCAGATGAACTCAGTGTCCAGTAGTACACATGCACATAGACAAGCACATGTATTAGTCAGGTTTATGGTGAGGGGTTATCTGGTTCCTGGGAACCTGAAATGCCGAGCTGTGTGTGCTCAGCTCAGAGTGGTTGTGGAGCCCGTATGCTTTGTCTCCGTGTCACAAGGCCTCCCTGTGGGCCATCAGGGCCTACACAAGCCCCTTTACTCATAGCACATATGGCTAGGCCTGCCCCTACACATCTATACACTCAGACAAGGTTGTTTGTCCTCTCAGGGAAAAAATAAAATAAAAATGGTATGCTCACTTTGACAGCATGCAAGCAAGCAACACAGAACACACAGTACTCACGCCAGCACAAACAACAGCACAAACAAAGCCTAATTCTCCTCACTGGCGGCTGTTTGCACTCAAGTACATGCACAAGTGGACCTCCAGTACGCTATACAGCAACGCACCCCTGGGGGTCACGTCGAGGTCAGTGTCACAAAAGGTCGTCTCTCCGCTCCACACCAGCCTCTGGCCCAGCAGCTGAGCGGCAGTATGGCCCAGACCAGCTGTAAGGGGACACCACAACGCCACCGGGCTCCAACAGAGGGGAGCTATGCAGGGTTTCTTGCCAGGTTATCTCCACTATTCATCTGACTTTCAGGAACAAAACGGTGTGCAAGGCGAGCATTCCGTTTTAGGATGTGTGTGTGTGTGCGCTTGCGTCCATGTGCGCATGCATGTGTGTGTATGTGTGCATTGAGCTCCTATAGTAGGGATGGCCTATAAGCTGACCCATTCAAATAACACTCAGCTGTGTGATTTCAACATTATGGGGAATTGAAAGAGATTGACTGTTGTGGCAGAGCCGTCAATATCAACCCATGTCACAGTTAATGAGGACTACCAAAGTTACAAAGTCATTGATTGGGTATATTGATGTGGAGTAGTGCTCTGCACAATCTGCATTTGTCAGCAGCATGGACAAACTAACTGTCTCGTATGACCCTCGACCCCCAGCAAACCACGTCAGCTCCTGAAACACATCAGAGAGGAAGAAAAGCAGAAGATGTTGTGTAACTGGCCTACACATTTGCATTCATTGCTGACTCCGTCTGTTCTCCAGTCTACATTTCCTTTTTATTGTTGTTGTTGTTTCTGGCAACGGGACTGGTTTCTACCTTTGTCTCTTGTGGTTTAATTTCCCAGTGGGCTTGTTTATTTTAATGCATGTATTTGTCCTGGGCAAATATGACTCTAATTGTATTTATGGACTTCTTGGAAAACCTATCCTTCATCACTGTGTATACGGAGTGTGTCAGTCGTGTCGCTGTCATGGCTGTTTCCCCTGTGCCACAGTTTCCTAACACTCTGATATGATGCAGTGTTTCCTGTGTGGTGCCGTGCACATCACTCCTAGGGCTCCCTTCCTCTTTTCAGCTCCGTGTGGTCTGTCTCAGGCAGCCCTGCTGTCCCCTCCCCTTCCTCTCTGGGTCTCCACTTGGCAGGGTTTCTCATTTGTCTGTCAGTGGTGGACGGTGTCCAATCATATGAGGTGTAATTAAAAAAGCTGGCCATTTGTTTGACCCAATGACACCTGTTAAAAATGTGTCTCTGTTTTTCCTACAGGCATTTAAAGAGATGCTGTACTCGGCCCAGGACCAGGCTCCATCGATTGAAGGTAAATTTCTTTCTTGATACTCCCTCACGTTCTGTCTCTGTTCATCATTGCAAACTTAGAGGCGCCCCTCCTTCCTCTCCAGCTCCCGGCCAGATGAGATCCAGTCGGTGTGTTTCTGGCTCACACACACTCTCTGATTCACAGCTGGTGACAAACCTGCAATGGGGTTTGGCTGCTTTTTATGGCTGTTCCTGTCAAGTAGGCAGACACTGGCATTGTCATTCAGCAGATGGCTCAATGAAAAAAAAAACTGTATTTTTTAACAGGCAAGTCAAAGATTCCAGACCTGATAAAGCATGTCCTAAAATCAGCCCAAATAAGGAATAGATACACACACACTGCTTCTCACCCAGAGTGTACACAATACATTAAATATCAGACACATTAAGTATAATTATATATACTCTTTTGATCCCGTGAGGGAAATTTGGTCTCTGCATTTATCCCAATCCGTGAATTAGTGAAACACACTCAGCACACAGTGAACACACAGTGAGGTGAAGCACACACTAATCCCGGCGCAGTGAGCTGCCTGCAACAACAGCGGAGCTCGGGGAGCAGTGAGGGGTTAGGTGCCTTGCTCAAGGGCACTTCAGCTGTGCCTACTGGTCGGGGTTCGAACCAGCAACCCTCCAGTTACAAGTCCGAAGCGCTAACCAGTAGGCCACGGCTGCCCTTAGAGACCCTCTAGAGAACACTAGAGAAGATCTATGTCCATCAGTGCATCACTGAAAATACAAACTGAATCTGGTCCCTGTTTTTGTGTGGTCAGCAGCAACACAAAAACTCCCACTTAGAAGCAACTTGTAACATTTCTAATATGTTCTTACTAAAAACATTCCTCGGGTATGACCTACCCAGCGATTATGAGACAAAGTGCACGTCTTGCCAGACGCATGGCAGGTTGTTTTGACAGTCGCCTTCATTTCTGTCCCTAAATTGCTGCGTCTAGCAGTATAATCTGCACAAAACACACGTTTCCATTATAAACAGTTTAGAGCATGCAATCTGATGATGCAGGCAAACACAGAGAACACTGTAGGTGTTGACAGACCTACCATTTATCTGATATCAGCACATAGGCTTGTTTTTGTCCTGTTACATATGAATCTGAAATAGTGTCTTATTTGGTATGTACAGTAATGGTTACTATAATGTAAATAACTTCATTATACATGCTCACACATGCAATACACACATTGCTTTTCTCTTTCGCTCTCTCACATAAGAAATTACAGACCTCTCTTACGTCCTCCCTTTTTTTCCCTCTCTCTCATGCACACTTTTGTTTTTGATGATGTCAGTTTCCCAGAAATCATCTGACCTCACACATTTTTTTTTATTTCCTTTTCTTTCAAACAGAGTAAAAAAACCTTCAGTGTTGTACGCCGTAAATGGCTATAATTTGCGGACCTCACGTTCATTCAGTGTGTCAGGCAGTGATGATTAAAGTGCGAATTTGAAAATTGCTATTGTTTGGAAGGTGGTTTGGGCCCGACAAGTAGTCATTACCGGACAGTTTTTGCTGAAATAAGGGTGTCTTTTAGGCTGGTGATGATAGTGCTTTGAAGAGGCTGTCTCCATAAATTGTCTGAACATGACCATCACTATCCTCTGAGGCCCTCACCAAAGGGCATCTCTCTGCCACTCCTCCTCCTCCTCTTGCTCTTCCTCCTCCCATCCTCACCAAACCAAAGCACTCTGGACGTCCAAAACAAGATTTCCAAGATTTCCGGATTGCTTATGTTCTGTTAACATAGTGGCTGTTTATCAAATAAGTAAAAGAAATGGCTGCCATCAAATGGGTGCAACCTTCAGAAAACCTGTAAGATCCAAAAGGAGACTTCATTCGGAATCTGTCTCTCGAACCTGGCACAAAGATGGAATCAAGGAGCAGTTCCATCATGGCTGCTCTAGCACAGTTCTGAGCTGTTCAATTATTGTGGTGCCCTGTAGCTGTGAAATTATATATGAATGGAAATTCACACAATTGCCACACCACTCTCTCTGCATAATATTGTTGATATAGTGCAGTGTGTGGTACAGTATATTGTGTTAGGGAATATTGCGCAGTGCAGGAATCTCTTATCTCGGATGCTACTGTCCGACCACTTGTGTGTTGTCCTCAGGGATGCAGCAAACAACTATCAGGCACACTGACCTAGTTCAGGCCCGACCCAAACAGGGATGTTACCCAAACCAGTGCCAGGATGCAGACCTACAGGAAGTGGGCCATGAGAGCCGGCCACTTAGCCGCCCACTCAGCCCCAACCATGTTTCATCGATAATGCAGTGACCCCTCTTGTCTAATGTGTAATCTAGACAGGCAGCATCTGCTGTTTACTATAAAGAGCATCAACTACTAAAACAAGCACGCCAAGTCTATACCCGAGTGTCTGTCTAAAATGGTCTATGTTTTCTTGTTGTGTCTCTCTCTGTCTAACAGACACCTAGTCCAAACACAGTGGCCTTGGTGCTCTTCCACTAAGATCTGCTAGCACCCCTTGTGTGAGCCTCAACAATCACAGCACCTTCATCAGACATCAAAGCATGTGCTACACATTTGCCCCTGTTCACTGATATTGATAGCATCTAACATTGTTAGAGTTGACAGGTTCCTATCAATCATTTGTTGCATCTCTTGTTTGTGAAATAAACATTTGGGCTTTTCAAAGGGGGAATAAATAAACCCACTGAAAATCTTGATCAGAACACTGGTTAGTGGTGTTAATGATCAAAGCTTTGCACCATTTTGCTGCTCCCTTTAATGTTGGAATTAAAGTGGTATGAGGGAAGTGGGAATTTAAGCTCTCAATCAGCTCTCAAAGCCCTGATGGAAGGACACCCTCTCCACGGGCAGCCCTCTGCAGTCCCCATCCTTCATGGGGAGTGCATCATTCCGCGCGGGCCTGAATGAACGAGTGGCTTAACCAGTGGTGTTCTTTCGGTGTTCCGCAGATTAAAATTCCACACTACTTCAATTTCCCCCTCCTGCTCCCCAGCGGCAGCCCCTCTCCGCAAATGCCTCCGAGTGGATAGGATGACAAAGCATTCTTGCGTGAAGAAATGTCTAACCTCTGGTGTCAGCTGGCAGTCAGAGCACTTTGCAGTCATGCCAGTTGTTCCATCAGCACTCAAGTGTGTTTGGGTTTGTCTGTCCTGTTACATTTAAACAAGGAGACACCCTTCACAGAGGCAGGAAGTTTGGAACTTCAGATGATCTGAAACATCTCAGCTCCCCCAGTGTCTTCAGTAGGCACCTAGTTGGCATTTAAAACCCCACCTTTAACATTTGTTTAGGTTATGGTTATGAGTAATTAACCAGCAAACCTTGAGCAGTATAGCTCTCAGAAGCACCTTCAAAGACCTTTGCAGTCTGTGGTAGAATCCCTTTGGTGCGCCAAAAGGGCCGTCCCTGTTCTAGTTTGGTGAAGATGTGCTAACCAAGATTATACTCTAAGTGTCTCCTCTAAATTGGTGGAGAACATGTCTTTTGTATGGATAACCAGCAATAAAGGTTCTTCCTTTGAATAGAATACTAATTGTACTGAGCATGATAAGTAGCATCAGGAATAGAGACCCACAGCCTCCAGAAGTAATGGTTGTGAGACAGCACTCCATTAAGAATGGGGGAGGGGGGGTGCACACAGTGATGGTATCATAGTCCAGAATGGCTCTAGTGTTTGTGTCCCAAGTAGACTGGAAGGTCCCACTCTCTGTCTCTCTCTCTCTCTGTCTCTCCAGACCAGTGCATGGCTATTACTCACACTCTCTCAGACAATGACTCACTGTCTGCCTGTTGGGACATCTTCAGCCATAAGCCTATTAACAGGCCCCTAACAACGCCCCCCACTGTCTGAAGCATGCATCAGTGCACACTATCCCCTCTCCAACTCTCTGCCTCGCCCTCTGTGGCACACGATGTGACGTACACGTAATTTGTTATGTAAACAAGTTGCAGGCTATCTTTTGTATTTCAGCAAACCTTGTCTGTGATCAATTAACTAATTGATGTTGGTGTAACCTGATAAATTGAGGTGCTTTTTCGTCACTTTTTTTCTGTTTACAAAGGCAATTTCTCTTCTCATTTTTGCTTTTGTGTGTGTGTGTATGTGTGTGTGTACGTGTACATGTACGCTCACATACAACTGGTCTGAGCAGTGGAGTAATTACTGTGAGATTGGGTGTTGCTCTGTGGCCAGAGTGCTGACACACTCCTAGCAGGCACACACACAGTGCACTGGGCCAGTGAGCCGAAACGTCAGCGGTATCCACAGAGCCGCATAAGTGCCTGCACCATGCACTAATGTGTGGAGCTGAAATTCATTTTATCACAATAAACCATGCAATGACTCCACATAACATAAGATTTTGAGTTTTCTGTTTGTTTCTCTCTCTCTCTCTCGTCAACACACAAATGCACATACACTGTCTTTTTCTCTCCACAGTCACTGATGAGGACACAGTCAAGAGATACTATGCCAAGTTTGAAGAGAAGTTCTTCCAAACATGCGAAAAGGAGCTGGCCAAAATCAACACGTTCTACTCAGGTAAGCACACAAACTGTTTGGGCTTGGCCATGATTACATTACAACATTGTTGTTTTCTTAGCAGTGTAATAATGTTCACATTTTCTCATGAGAACTACAGCCAAGTGACAGTTGGACCTGGCACCTGTATCCACTCATGCATCAAAAATGCATTTACTGACTTTATGGTGAAACAAGTAAGCAAATGCAGTGTGCAGTGGTTAGGGTTCTTTTGATTTTTATTCATATGTCCCTGCCACCAACCAGCACCAGATTATTGGCTATGTATGGCTGTCTCTCTGTTTAAGGGCTTTTGATTTCCACTCTGTGACGGGGAAGATGGCCTCGTAATGATCATCTGTCGCTGCACGCACGCGGCTCTGCCTTTTATCTCGGGGTGTTTATCATTCCAGCGTACTGTGAAATAAGCAGAGCAAAAAGTGTGTGTTGGCCACAGGAGAATTGTGCGGAAAACAGCTTATCATTTATGAGCGTACTGTGCGTGTCACAGCGGAGCATCTGCATTCTTTCTGGCTCGGCCTGAAACTTGGACGTTGCTGCTCATCTTGGCTAACGAGGACAAAATGCTCTGCTGTTAAAAAATGTGCCTGGTTAAAAAAAGGGAAGGCTTGCATGAAAACATTTAATCACTGGAGATGAAGCTCAAGCCAAAGGCAGGGCTGGGCCCCGGCCCAAGAGTACCATTGCTCTTCTGATGATCTCCCTCTCTCTCTCTCTCTCTCTCTCTCTCTCTCTCTCTCTCTCTCTCTCTCTCTCTCTCTCCCCATTCCCCTCTTTCCCACCATATTGCATCCCGACCTCCATTCTTTTTTCCTGTCTCTCCTCTCCTCATTTTTGCCCTGCTTCTTTTTAATACATCTGCCTGTTCTACTGCTGTTTCTGTTTTTTTCTGATCCTTTGCTGCTGTCTCTCCTCCTTTTCCCTGAATTCCTGACATTCATTCTCTTTCCTCTGTCCTCTCACTCACTCTTTTTCTCTATCTCCTCCTCGTTTACCCCTTTCTCTCCCTCTGTTTCTATCGCTGTTTCCCTAATCTCACTCTACCACCCCTCTCCCTCCATCCCTCCTCTCTTCTGCTTAACTCACTCTCTCTCTCACACACACACTCCCTCTCCTCTCCTGCCTATGCCCTCTCCACAGAAAAGCTGGCCGAGGCGCAGCGGCGTTTCGCCACACTGCAGAACGAGTTGCAGTCGTCGCTGGACGCGCAGCGGGAGAGCAGTGGTGGGCCAGGCCTGCGCCGACGCCGCGCAGTCTTCCACCTCACCCAGCAGGAGCGCTGCACTCACCGCAACATCAAAGACCTGAAGCTGGCCTTCAGCGAGTTCTACCTCAGCCTGATCCTGCTGCAGAACTACCAGGTCTGCCTCGCCCCGTCTCACCTGGCCAACGAAGGCCTACACACACACACACACACACACACACACACCAGTCAGTCAATCAATCACTTACACACTGAGACCGTGCTTGTGGTTAGCATGGTCACAGTGACATTGGTAGTCATTGTGATGCGCTAAAACTGTGCACAGCTGAAGACTGATTGGCTAGTCAACCTACGCAGAGGGACACTGTGCTCTCTTCCGCAAGGCACATCATGTGTCCTCAGTCCTGCCCTGAGGCACCCTCCCACTGGGATCCTCACATAGGGCCAGCGAGCAGATGGGGAGCAGTGGAGTGCAGATAGAGGCCAAAACAAGACATGCAAAACAAAACAAACTATTTTATGTCAACATTTATCAAACCTCCCAGTCTGCCAAGTCGAGTTGAATAGCAAAAAGTCATGTTTTTGCCTCTGCAGAATCTGAACTTCACAGGCTTCCGGAAGATTCTGAAGAAACATGACAAGATCTTTGAGACGACGCGGGGTGCGGACTGGCGGGTGGCACATGTGGAAGTGGCGCCCTTCTACACCTGCAAGAAGATCACTCAGCTCATCTCTGAGACTGAGGTAACCCTCCTGTTTGGATAGGCGGGACAGGACGGATTATTATCAAATCACTTGTTTTAGCTTTTAAGAGCCACAATAGTATGTACTACATTTTTTGTCTTAATGGACATTTATGAGCCAAATGATCACGTACCATCAACACAGCAGAGGCATTGTTTTGCCAGCAGTGAGATCTTTCTCTATTGCACTGGTAACTAAAATGCTGTCTGTCTTTCTGTCCCTCTTGCTATCCTTCTGTCTATACTTTTATATCTGTTTTTTTCTTTCTGGGCTCTATGTCTTTCTCTCTCTTTCTCTCTCAGGCCCTGGTCACCACAGAGCTGGAGTGTGGCGACCGTCAGAGGGCCATGAAGCGGCTGAGGGTGCCCCCTCTGGGTGCAGCTCAGGTCAGCCTCAGCTCCTCCACACCCCCTTCTGACCCCCAACATCCAGGCCACAGCACCACATCATTTACACACAAAACACACAAAATCAGATGTTGTACAGTGAGAAACATAGCTTTTACCCCTTTGATCTTGATGAAGAATATGATCAGAATTGGGTTTGTGTTGAAACTCCCTCATTCACCCAATTAGATGCAAATCTTTTTCCCATTCATTCCTGTTTACCGTAATTAATTTTTTATTAGTTAATTATAAATATATATTAATTTGCACCACACCAGTAATGCGGAATGACACTTCCAGTGTTTTGTGATCTAGAGATAACCACGCTGTGCCTGGTGCAAAATTAAACATCACATATCTCTCTGGAAAGATCTCAGCAGGCATCTGAGACACTGCATTTGACTGTGGCCCTTGTCCTTGGTCTCTACTTGTTGGCCTGTGCATACCCCCCCACCTGTTCTCAGAGACGTGATCTGTGGTGTGTTTGCCTCCACAGCCTGCACCTGCGTGGACCACCTTTAGAGTCGGCCTATACTGTGGAGTCTTCATCGTTCTCCTTGTCACAGTCATCATCACAGGTGAGCTGTACCCTGTAGGTGCAGGGAGAACCTGAGGGTACAGGTGTGTGTGTGTGTGTGTGTATATATATATATATGTATATGTGTATATATATATATATATATATATATATATGTATATGTATATGTATATGTATATATATATATATATATATATATATATATATATATATATATATATATATATATATATATATATATATATATATATATATGTATGTATATATATGTATAATATAATATTCAGTATTCATTATTGAATGCTTAGCTGGAATGATGGTTTCCCCTATCATCCTATTTTTAAGCAGGCGTACCTGTGGGCATGTAATTGTGCTACAGGTTTTTTACAGGAATGGCATGTTTGAACGGGCACTGCACTAGTTTCAGTTGAATGCAGAACATTATGAAGCTTTTACTTATTTCTGTGTCCTTACAGATCCAGTAAGTTGGGATTGTGATAGACAGTGCAGTTATTTGAGCCTTTCTATACTCTGCAATCAGAATGAACCAGGAGTACTTCCAACTCCTTTACAGTGTATAATTGTCTCTGGAATGCAATCGCACACAAGGCAATGACACATGTCTCTGGAGTTCCATCTAGGACCCTTTTTGTGAGAAGAAAAATTGTTCTCAGCTGTTTCCTTTTTTGTCTCCATAAAAGAATCCACGATAACCTATTTTTGTCCTTGTCACATCATCTTTGCTGACACCATCTGTTTCTCCTCCAGGCGTGGCGAAGATCCTGACCGAAGATCCTCCTGGCGAGCGCGTGTGGCCGCTGGTGCGCATCTACCGTGGCGGCTTCCTGCTCATCGAGTTCCTCTTCCTGCTGGGGATCAACACCTATGGCTGGAGGCAGGCAGGAGTCAACCACGTGCTCATATTCGAGCTCAACCCCCGCAACAACCTCTCCCACCAGCATCTCTTCGAGGTGAGCCGTTCAGACAAGCAGCCCCTGAGATAGACTTTGTTTGTATCAGTCTGAGGCAATCGCTGGTCTGATCTTCATGGGGAAAGGTCACCACTTAAGCGCTAAGCCTTGAGCTGAAAATGCATGGGTAGAGCTTACTTTTCTCAGTTCAAAACATTAGTTAACAAATGAACCTACAGATAGCAACAGAATGTGAGTAAATAACACTTTTGACATAATGTCAAAAATGCTTATGTTCTGTGCTCAGATATCTGTTCGGACCGTACTCTGTAATACCACTTTGCACCTTAATGCAATGCAGTCCAACTCAGTGGAGGAGCACCATCGCAAACGTAATGGTGCATTCAAGGCTATTCAAATCCTACAGAATTCTACACTTAGCCTCTTTTAGCAGTTTCTGCTCGTAATGTCAACATGGTGTATAAGAGAATCCCCATTCACACAGCTCTCAGACTGTTCAGTTCAGTTCAGTTCACTTTATTGTCCCAAAGGGGAAACTTGTCTCGCAGTCAGGTACACATAAATAGCACAAGATACACAAAGACACAAGATGGGGTAAAAGACACAGGTTAATAAGTTAAGAAGGTTAAGAAAGAAAGAAACTGTCTTATCAGTCTACGTTCCTGACAGATGCTCATCAGAATCGTTTCTGTGCAATAAAGCAAAATTGTGCAAATTTAGCAGGCGTATTGCACTAGGAATAAGAGTTTTTTGTCCTATTGGACTTATAAAATGGGACTCTTAGTCTCCGGCCTGAGGGAAGAGCTTCAAATGAACAGTGAAGGGGATGATTTTTACAGTCCAGTATAGAACTTGCCTTCTGGATGACCTGCTTCTCATAAATGGTCGGCAAGGACAACTGTGGACAGCCAATCAACTTCCCAGCCACCTTCACAATGTGGCTAAGATTGTTTTTGTCCCTAAGACTGATGCCTCCGTAACAAGCAATAAAAGAAAAAGTTAAAACAGATTCTATAAAAGATTTGTAAAATAAAGACAGCATAACCTTATCCACATTAAACGAATTAAGCTTCCTAAGGAAGTATAACCGTTGTTGTCCCTTCTTGCAAATAGCCTCGGTATTTACATCAAATTTGAGCCTGTTGTCTAAAATTGTACCAAGATATTTATACTGGTCAACCATCTCAAGTCAGTGGCGGAGAACATGATTTGTTTCTTCTAAAATCAATGACCATATCTTTTGTCTTTGAGATGTTTAACTGAAGAAAAGACTTGTCACACCAACTGACAAACTCATCAACCACTGGCCCATGCTGGGATTCATGTTTATGAAGTAAACTAGTACTTTCCCCTCTGCTGTACATCCTCTACACAAATGACTGTGTCATCAGCAAATTTCAGGATATGCCTATTTATATGCTGACTTCTACAGTCATTTGTGTAGAGGATGTACAGCAGAGGGGAAAGTACACAACCCTGAGGAGAGCCAGCACGTCTAGCTCACTCAAACTCTTCTTTGTGTGGACCTAAGGCATAATTTATTATCAATTGTTGATGTAGACATACTTACAGACAGTCCATGAACGGAATGTGTGTTTGACAGAACACAGTTTCAGGTAAACAGTTTCAGCTTTTTAAAGCAATTCTGTCAACAATTCTTGTATACAGTGTAATTATAAAAAGGTAGAGAACAATAAGAATAAGTGCATCAGTGAGTGCTGTTTTTAAACAGTCAAGTGTCAGTTCTAGTCAGGTGGTAAGTGCTAGAATCAGCAAGGCTGTAAGTATTGCTTACGAGAAGAGATGTTCTCTGAAGAGCTGGGTCTTCAGTAGTTTTGTGAAGATGGAGAGGGATGTCCCTGTTTTAGTAGGAACTGGTAGCACGTTCCACCAACAAGGAACAACAGATGAAAAAAGTTTAGATTAGCCTGAGCATACCGGTGGCAAAGCTAGATGTCGTTCGTCAGGAGCGCAGCGGTCGGGAGATGGCATATGCCTGTATGAGGGCATTCAAGTAGGTGGGAGCAGAACCGGAGACTATCTTGTAGGCAAGCGTTAGGTACTTGAATTTGATGCAGGCAGCCACAGGTTGCCAGTGTAGCTGGATGAGCAGCGGGATAACCTGTGCCCTTTTGGGTTGGTTGTATACCAGGCGCGCCGCCACGTTCTGGATCGTCTGAAGGGGTTTCACTGTGCAGGCCATATTGACCAAACCAACGCCCAAGTGGTGTGTGTGAACAACCTACATGTTACTCATCTTGCACTGAATCATCTTCCGTAATCTCAACATTCTGATCACAACAAGCCTGGGCATATTACCAAGTCAGCACCAATCAAGGGCTACATTCTTTGTTTTGTAGTTTTGCAATGTCATCACATCACTAAAAGTATTGATGTTACCAAAAATATTTGCCAGTGTTTTTAACTACAAAAATACGCATCTATAAAGTATTTTGATACAAAATATGTAGCCATTTTCTTCAACCCAATAAAATACAAATTCCAAAATACTATTTTGTATTTGAATATATATAATATTTTAAATACATGTATCATAAATACCTCTCATCCCTGCTTACAAGACCATTTACTAAAGTTATGGAATGCTGAAAAATCTCTTTTTCATTTTGATATTTAGATAATACAATTGATCTCATTAACTGCTCAAAACTTTGGTAGTTGGTTGTTCTCAGAGTGGGGCAAGCCTGAGCAAGAGGTTAAGTGTACAGGGTACAGGTAGGGGCACAGACTATTTTATTATTAATACAAAAGGGGGTGTAATCTCCTTTTTTTATTGTGTGTTTTTGTGATTAGTGGAAGCACAAACTTGTGTTCCACAGCATAGTGTACTGTTAAACTCTGAGCAGACATGCAGGAGAATATGAGGCCAGCACAGGGGCCAGGGGTTTACTGCCCCCTGCTGGACTGTGCAGAAAATGTTGGTCTCACCATGAATGTTGCATGTATGCCCAGTATCCACACCACCTACAGACAACATGAACCACAGACACACACATCTGGAAGGCTCTAATTCCCCTTCCCTCCTCCTGTGCGCAGATTGCGGGCTTCCTGGGTGTGCTGTGGTGCGTGAGCATCCTGTCGTGCCTCTTCTCCGCCTCCCTGCACGTACCCATGTCGGCCAGCCCGCTCATGCTCTACGGCTTCTTCTTCATCTTCCTCATCAACCCCTTCAAGACCTGCTACTACAAGTCCCGCTTCTGGCTCCTCAAGCTGCTGGTGAGGGACCTGACCTGGCTATGCATGCCAATGCATGCTGTTACTGTTAAGGAATATAATACACCCTTTTGTTCAAAGCAACTTACAAAACATTAGAATAGTTAAAATTGAAAGTAATGATATCAAATTAGTGAGCAAAAATGAAATTCAATAGCATCATTTTGAAGCAAAAACTATACTATACATTATGGTCTGTGCAGATTACACGAGTGTTTTGTCTTCCATGATGGTCTTTTATGATTGGCCATGTCAGATTTGGCGATCAGAGAACCACAAATTCTTGCCGCGTCTTGGTCGTAAGACTGGCCACATTACAAGATCATGTTGATCATCTATCGTAGCCTTCTTGTCGCGTCAACACGGGAGTAGTAGGAGATTCCCCCAAAATTCTGACATGCTAGACTTTTGGTCGTGGAGTCGTGGAACGTCACAGGCGACGGGTCGTTGAATATGTCACATTACAAGACGCTTCCTCCTTCGGCGTTGTTCCAGACTTTTCATATTAGGGCCCAACACTGGAAATTTGTTGGCCACGACTACATTTAGGCAAAATCGGGCTGAAATCGTGTAGTCTGCACAGACCATTATATGGCCAAAAGTATTGGGACAATTCTTGTGTGTCATTCAGACTCATTACCAGTTGCCACAGGTGTATAAAAGCAAGCACCTCACCATGCAGTCAGCATGATATTTTGGTAAAAGCAACATCTAAATGTTTCTGTCTACAGAACAGTTCTTCCACGTACATTGGGTTAATTTTAGGCTCATTTGGGCTTGTTAGCTTCCTTGTGCTTCTCACCCACTCTTCTCTTTTGTTAAACTCTTCCTAGTTCCGGGTCGTCACGGGTCCATTCCACAGGGTGGAGTTTGCAGACTTCTGGCTGGCTGACCAGTTGAACTCTCTGGGGATGGTGCTGATGGACCTGGAGTATATGATCTGCTACTACAGCATGGACTTCGACTGGACCAAGCCATATAACATGGACCCACCAGGTATAGGGCATCGGAACCGAAGACATTAAAGTGAGAAAAAACGCTTCCAGATGTAGGGCAACAAAAACCTGACCAATGCATGTGATTCTCCTAATTCTTCTTTAATTTAAGTGAGGTCATTTTCTAGAATGATTTTATAGATTCCAGTGTGGTTCTCCTAATCTCCTATTAAATGCCAATAATGGGTTACACCATTATATTTCAATTGATTCTATTCAGTACTATAGCAATATACTGTAGGCCTTGTACAATTAACTTTCATTGATAACATTCCTATAAAACTTTAAACACACATTAACTGCATTTCTGTTCTGTATGCTGATTAGTCATCCTGGTTGTCCCTCACAGGACAGAACGTAGGTCAGAGCGAGTGCCACACTTACTCGTACGGCGTGCGTGCTGTGATCCAGTGCTTGCCCGCCTGGTTCCGCTTTGTGCAGTGCCTGAGGCGTTACCGTGACACCAAGCGTGCCTTCCCTCACCTGGTCAACGCCGGCAAATACTCCACCACCTTCTTCGCCGTCACCTTCACCGCCCTCTACCACACACACAAAGGTAAGACATCAAGTTTTACACGGAGCATATGTTCAAGCCACATAAGAGCCATTCAAAGTCACCCAGGACTGGCATTTCAGCTTGAGACTATTCAGATGATCCCATGTGCCTCTGAAAAACTACATTTGCCTTGTTGAGAACATTTGGATCTCCACATACTGTACGAAGGCACTGCCTTCAGAATAGCCAGGATGTGGCCAGTCTTTGTTGTTTTCTCTCATTTGATGTTGAGTTTTATTTTGGTAAAAGTCACTAGCTGGAGTTCAGGTGGAGCTCGGAGTTAGAGCACGTCTGACTGGGCAGTGAAGGGGCAGAGCCCCACAGACTGACCAACGATGACTGCATTCTTCCTAGGCGATCCTGAGAACACGGTGTTCTTCTACATGATGATCAGCTGTCTGGTGGCCAGCTCCTGCTACACGCTCATCTGGGACCTGAAGATGGACTGGGGGCTGTTCGACCGCAATGCCGGAGAAAACACCTTCCTGAGGGAGGAGATTGTCTACCCACAGAAAGTAAGATGGTGTCCCGGCTGCAAACTAGATGTAATGGATTGTGTTGTAATGAAGTACTTTGAGGTACAGTCTTTTTCGTGAGGCAGTTGTTAAAGCTTGTTACAGGTTGTTGGCTCTCAAAAGAAGGGTGAGAAATATTTCTGCCAGGTAAGGGCCCTTTTATAGTCTATGCAAGCCGCACTGACACTTTAACACATTAAGCTAGATAAGGAGAGTTTGCCACATATTTATGTAGCAAGATGTGTCATCCAAATGTTTGTAACGCACTCTCATTTACATATTCTACATAGGTGATGGTTTTATCAAAAAATGTGATGGCTGTCTTTTTTGATCTTAAAAAGGCCTGTGATATAGGGCTGCACAATTATCGCAATCACAATATGATGCAATTACCTAATCGCAAAAGCGACAAATAATCATCCACACTTAATTTTGTCACATTTCTGAATTTTATATTAATTTCATCCTCCTTGACTATGCCACTTCTGGTTGTTGGGTGTGCGTAGTGCGCGAGGAGCACAGAAATTGTGATTGGTGAGCTTCACAGTCGGCCGTGGTGCTGTGCTTCTTGTGCACTGGGCGTGCTCACCAATCAGGGTTAGCATAAATTAAAGAAACATTTGTAATATTGAACTGAATCAATTCATTAACATTCAAAAATAATACCGCAAATCGTAATATCTATCAGAAAAAGGTTCCCCACATTGGGCAGCCCTAGTATGATAGCACCTGGAGGTATGGAATTTTAAAGGATCTGCACTGCATGGGATTTAGAGGACATTTGCATTTTCCCATTTCAAATTTTTTGTCCATCAGACATTTTCCAAATAAGTCCAAATAGGAACTACTTTTTCAAACTCACACCTAAAAGAACAAAGAGTCCCTCAGGGAAGCATTCTCTCTGTTACTCTTTTCAGAATCAAAATCAATAGCATTATAAGTGCTTTTGCAACCTTTATGTTGATGACCTCTCGAAAATGGTTTTAGGTTTTCCAAAACAAAAACTGTCTGTACACATTTTTGCCTGCTACGATCTTTGCATCATGACCATTCACTTTACATGGATGGTGAAGTCATCATAGTAGTAAAAGAGGTTAAATTCCCTGGAGCTTTGGGCATTATAAAAGTACTGGCAAAAACAAAGTGGGGAGCTGGACACATTGTGCCTCTGTGCCTATACAGAGTGGTTGTGAGATCCCACTTGGACTACTGTTTATGAATCAGCAAGAAAATCATTCAGATCAGTGGTCCCCAAACTTTTTCTTCCGAGGGCCAGCTTACTATGCCTGGCTCTAAGAGAGGGCCAGAGACTCGGAGTATATCAGTAACCATAAATAGCTTAGTGCTGTGAACAACAGCAGTCTACCTTAGTAGAATATTCCATTACATTTAATCTATAGGCTATTGCAATTTAATACCATTGTGAGCTGTGTTTATATTGCCATCATGCCATATCAGTGTAAAATGTAACTCAAATTAAATAATACTAATAAAAAGACTTTTGCATTCCCAAAAGTATTAGCAGGGAGTCCCAAAAGTATATTTTATTAAAAATGTGTGAACTCTGAACATTTTAAAGTTCTCAAACTATGAGAATTTTATGAAATGAAATGACCACCATTCTAACTTTCACTCACCGTTTTTGATGGCAAACGCGAAACAGCGCCAACACAACCACCAGTGGACAAAAAGAGCATTACATGTGTACTGTTAGGACTCGCCATAGAGAATGAATGGGGGAAATTGCGGAGATTATAGTTTGACGATGTCGTATTCCCGTGCGGCCCGGTTGCTATATACCACGGACATGTTTTGGGGGGCCACCCAAAATGACGTGGCGGGCCGTAGTTTGGGGACCACTGATTCAGATGTTGAATACTATTCATCACCAAGGTTTAAGGCTGGTTTTGGGGGCATTTAGGACTTCCCCAGTATAGAGTCTTTATGTGGAGGCAAGTGAACCCTCACTCCAAAATTGGTGCTTGAAGCTGTCTCTTCAATATGCAGTCAAACTCAAAGCATGCAAAGATAATCCCGCCTACTCAACAGTTTTTCAGCCGCAGCATTTGCAGTTGTATGAGGCTAGACCAAAGTATATCAGTCCTTTTGGAATCTGAATAAGACCCTACCTTGAGGATCTGAACATCAACTTGGACAGTGTAACGCAGACTCATTTTTGCTCTATTCCCCCTTGGAATTTGAGACGACCTGAAATTGTTAAGGATTTAAGTCACAGGAAGTAATCAAGAACCCACCCAAATGAGTACTAGCAGCAGTATGTGGATGTGCAATGCCACTTGCCTTCCCACATTCCCATCTATACTGATGGTTCCAGAGTGGATAACTGTGTGTCATCAGCAATGGTAGTTGGACAGAGTCAGTGTGGACTACGAATCCCAGGAATATGTTCTATTGAGGCCCCTGCCTTGTATTTGGCACTTAATATCTACCAAACAACAAAAGTCTTTAATCTTTACAGACTCTAGATCATGTCTCCAGGCATTGGAGTTTTTAAAAGCAGACCATCCAATTATTGTCAACATCCTTGATAAATTAGAACTCCTTAAGAACCAGAACTTCAATGTAGTTTTTTGCTGGGTCCCAGGCCATATTGGTCTCAGGGAAAATGAGAAAGCGGACAGTGCTGCTCAGCAAGCACTCAATGAAGTCACAGAATGTCAAATCCCTGCCTCAGACCTTATACCTATTATGAATTCTTACATCACAGATAAGTGGCAATCTTAATGGGACGAATGCACCAACAACAAGCTATACGAAATCCATCCTACTGTAAAGAAGAGACTTTTCAATTCAGACACGATCAAATAGTTTGTACTAGATGTGTTTATACTTATGTTGCTGATTGGATCATAAACGGCCACAGCAACAAAGGGGAATGACTGACTCTTCTCTAATAAGTGTTACATGTTATTTTCTATATTTCTAATATGTTGCTGATTGGATCATAAACGGCCACAGCAATGAAGAAAAGTGAAAGTGATTGATAATGACTGACTGACTATTATTGTGTTACATGCTCCAAATGTAAAGCACTTTGAGCTGCATTCTGTGTATGAAAGGTGCTATACAAATAAAGCTTATTATTATTATAGATGCCGTATAGGACATTCAAGACTTACTCATGGCTTTCTATTGAGTGGCAAAGAACCTCCATCATGCCAATTTTGTAAAATGCCCCTGTCAGTGAAAGATATTTTACTCTTTTACCCTGTTCTAAAAATCAAAAGATGACGATTTTATAGTCAAAATTCTGTGGTTGATGTTTTTAGTAAGGTCCCACCCTTGAAAGTTTAAGAATTTCTTGCTAGCATAGATTTTAAAAATCTTCTCTGAAATATCATTGTTGCTAAGCTTCTAAATAGTTTAATATTGGTTTCCCATATTTTCTGCCATAGCATACCATGTTCTGGCCATTAAATAGCCTTAGTTGCTGATATGGCTTTAAACTAAAACAGTATTCAGGGCATTTTTCTTCATGTGGTCCTCTTGAGCTCACACTGTGAGAAAATACTTCAACATGGAATCAAGAAGCACTTTAACCCACATTTGAGCTGTTCCTGACACCCTTTTTATGTCTCACCCACAAAAGCTGAGTGAGTTGGTGCTCCACCCTGAGTGCCGTGTTACAGTAACCCACATTTGCGGGGTCCTGCACGGCTCGTTTGTGCGCCTGGCCCGGAGAGGGAGAGCGCCGGTGCTCCACCCTGCAGTGTTACAGTAACCCATATTTATGCTGCTGCTCATCACGTCGTTCTGGGAGGACATCCAGCCCACAGAGAGTGAAAAGTACTCAATATGAAAAAATATTATGTTCATTCTGCAGGTGTCTTAGCCCAGAGATGTTGTGTTCTTTGCAGGGCTTTACTGCTGAAATGCCCATAAGCCCATGGAGGTCAGTTGAACTTATAAGTTCATTTTCTATCAACTTGTAACGTTTTGGACAAAGACAAACACCTTCCCTCAGTGGTGTTATCAATAGGTCTTTTTGAGCTTTTTAGAGCATTGTTTCTGCTGCTGCATTGCAATTGCCTGCAAGGCAGCAAGCACACCAGAAAACTATTGTCTCATTCTTTTAACTTGTTGACATAATATAATAATTATAATCTATACTGGATTTCTGTTATTGTACATGTGTAGACTCCATGTTACCCATCAGTATCAATATGAATGGCCATGCACACATTCCACACCTGTTAGAATTGAAGCCACGATGATTCCATTATGCCTTACAGTCTTGAATGCGTGGAGAGATCGGGGTCAGGTGCGGAGAGATCAGGGTCAGGTGTTTGTGTGTATGCTGTGGTGGAATGGCCTGTGTCAGTGTGTTGCTGTGCTTGTGTTCAACAGGTGTACTACTACTGTGCCTGTGTCAGTGTGTTGCTGTGCTTGTGTTGAACAGGTGTACTACTACTGTGCCATAATCGAGGACGTGCTCCTGCGCTTTGCCTGGACCATCCCCATCTCCGTCAGCTCCAGCACCAGTATACCTCACATCTCCGACATCATCAGCACCATCCTGGCTCCACTAGAGGTCTTCAGGTGGGGGAGTAAACACACGCACACTTATACAAACCCAGAAGCACATACTGTACGTTTGCTCACCTCACTCATTCAGACAGTGGTGCATCCCCACGTCTTCACATTCATACACCCGCATAGTCTTTCTCTTACCAAAGCTTACCCATCTACAGTCACTGACAAAAGTATTGGCACCCCTTTAGAAATGTTGGTTTTTAAGCAAAATACACACTTTTGGAGGTTTTTTTTTTTGAGATTTTTTGCACTGATAAAAGCACACTTCTCATTGTTAAAATCCAGTGCTAAGGTTATGGGTAGTTAGACGTCAGCTGTGGTAGCATTCCTGAGAAATATCAGTCCATTTCTAATGGACAATAGACTCAAGTTTACTCTCTACATTTCTATATGTTTCTATGGACAGTATGATGTTTTCTCCAAGGTTTTCCAAATATTTGAATGACTCTGCCAGAAGAAGCAAAATAGGCCTAGAGTATCACCTAGTTATTGCCACACATACACATCTGGCCTTGCACACACAAAAACATGCTTGTGTTAATGCTTTCTCTCTTTACACTAATGCCACACTCTTTATCCCCCGGTCACTCACTGTCTTTCCGTCTGTCTGTCCACAGACGGTTTGTGTGGAACTTCTTCCGTCTGGAGAACGAGCACCTGAACAATTGTGGTGAGTTCCGCGCAGTGCGGGACATCTCGGTGGCGCCACTCAATGCAGATGACCAGACACTGCTGGAGCAGATGATGGACCAGGAGGACGGCGTCCGCAACCGCCTCGGCAAGAAGAACTGGAAAAGGAGCTACAGCATGTCCCTGAGACGGCCACGTCTAGCCTCCCAGTATGTGAAAACACACACACACACACACACACACACACACACACACACACACATTGTTTTGCACACCACTTTATCTCTCCCTCGGCCGATTGTTTTTCCTTACAAAGCAGAGGTGCTTCATGTATTTGATATGTCCTTTTATCAGTAAAGACATGTTCACCAGCTTGGCTCTGGTCTAAGACCACCATTATAGTCTTATTGTCTATTACTGCCTTTCTGTCTCTCCCGGTGTTCTCACTAACTGGTTCTCTCTCTCTCTCTCTCTCTCTCTCTCTCACTCACTCTCAGGTCTAAGATGCGCGACACTAAGGTCCTCATCGAGGACACGGACGATGACACCTGACATCTTCCTCCGCGGGGCCTCAGAGGCTCCGCCCTAAAGACCCCGGCCCTGTGGAGGCCAAACCTCTCTCAGCTATTCAATCAGTCATCACAGAGCGGCCTGTCCACCTCCACACCCACACACACTGCCCAGTAACACACACACACACACACACACACACATCCCAAGTGACATTACCATTATATTGAGAGAAACTTCCACAGTCGCAGAGACTGCGATTTTACATTCAAGGTGACATTTAGATGTAAACACACACACACACACACACACACACGCGCACAATCAGGTGACACATTAGTGACAGCCATGCCAACCAAGTAGCAAGAGGGTACATGAGTGCTCGTAAAGAATTTCTGAGACCCAGGAAGCCAATAGACACATTTGTAAATACTGATTTCTCAAAGACCAAGAATCATAAACATACTGTAAACACACTCGCGCAGACGCCTCATATTGTCACAGACACACCTGGATTTGCTCACACACACACACACACGAACATGCCACTTTTTTCCATTCCTGTTTTTTTGCTCATCTGTTGCTGCCTTGAGTATTTTTTTTGAGAGGAGGGTGAACCTTTCTAAAGACTGCTCAGATGTTGTAAATATCACATGCTACATGGGCAACTATTGTTATTAATCAGTAATCAAATAATGTAATTGACCTGGGGCAGAGACTCCTCAGGCTGGACAATGATCTCTCTTTTAAGGCAATCAGTCTGGTCGTATGCCAGTGTCTGTGGATCTATTGTTTTATGTGAATTTATTTAAAAATTTTGGATGAAGTCAAAGATGAAGACAATAATTGCTATGTTACTGTGGCAGTCCCAGATATATGTATGCCACCCTTTTTTTCTTTTCTGAAAATAGGTTGAATGTACATTTCATTGTTATTTATGTGAAGGAAATATGCCTTGAACGTTGCCTAAGGAAGGGGATGTTTTTAAAATTTGGTGAAGGTTTCTAACCCCCCCACCCCCCCTCCAACACACACACACACACGCAAGCAAGTCCTCTCACAGCATGGTTTTTACATGTGAGGAAACCCACAGGTGGCATCCATAGGCTGACTTTCCATGGACTGTCCCTTCTCTGCCCTTATATCTCACTGGAGAGTGAATAGAAGAGCTGTATTCTCTGGAATTGCTTTTTGGCAAATGTCAGAGAAATGCCTCTTCACTGTTCGCTCAGTGCTGTGTAGACAGAGCATCACTGACGCTGAGGTAGAGGAACATGTTTTTTGTTTTTCAAAGCAAGCCAAACATTTTTAACATTCCATTAGCATTTTGGGGATAACTGGGAGCGTAAGACCTATATTCTGATGTGTTGAAGGCATGTCACTTGCCAAATATTCCCCCCACAGTGGTGAAGGTGTTGTGGTCCACCTCTAAATACATCGATCTTAAACCCAAATCTCAATGGTGTCTAAAATGGAACATCAGTTCACAGTACATGTACTGTATATGTACACATGTATGTGTATGTATACAAAGCATTGATAGTGGCAGCATTCCAAGCCATTTCCATGGAAAGTCCCTGAGGTAGACCTTATCCATGTTTTAATGCACAGGTCTTGCATCTTTGAAATGCCACCTGTGGGTTTCTGTAGCACACATGGATTAAGAAGCTCTTTGATGACATGTCAAAGCACCATGGTGAAGCTGTTGTGTGAATTTCAGGGACTAGATGTTCTGTTCTCAACCTGACCTGTTTCCCAAGAGCATCACAGGACTCCCCTTCAGTTGTTATGGAGTGTCATTTGCAGATCTCCTTTTGCTACGGTCACCCTGAGTTATTGAAAGATGACTTGGTTCTTTGATGCTCTTGGGAAACGAGGCCTTAATATGCTACCTTCTGATCTGTTCCCCACCTGAAGAACTTGTCTTAAGCAAGTGGGAGGATTTGTTGCCGAAGAGCCATCAAGGAATCTGTTGAAGTGATGTAAGAAGTCTGTTACATTCCAAGAGAGACCAGTGTATATACACATGGCCAATCCAGGAGCAAAGAGAAGCCACTTTGAGACACTTCCTAATCATAAGCCACATGCTCACTGAGCTCTCTCTCTGCTTTGAGTACAGCGCTTCATTCTGTGGCCTTGGAAACAATGGGCACTGTAAGACCTGGAGAAATGACTGTTGCTAGGGTCCTTTAGAGAATGATTAAGTCTACTGTACATAACATGGACCAACAAGGAAGAAAAGATTTTGTCTCTTGTTTCAGGTTTGAATAAGGATGACGTTTTGTTTCAAAATGGAGAAGGACCTTCTGTGAACTCCGTTAGGACTTCTCATGGGCCATGGGTTTCTGTTCTGTTTCGTGTGCTTGTTGTACTGTTGTATTCTTTATTCCTGGCCACTGTAACCTCCCAGAGGAAGGAGGGCTCTACTTGCATTTACCCCTCTGTATGTAAGAAGAGGAAAAACAAAAACATTGGACTTGTCTCACTCTCCCTGTTACAGTTTTTGAGTAAAAAGATCAAACTAGTTACTGTTCTGTAGTACATTTTCAAATAATTCATGAATGTTGTTTGGAATCATGTCACATCAGTCAAAAGATTCACACATTTTGTTTTGATCTGATATTACAAAGTTTAATAGGCATACGGTAACACAAAAATGTGTTCATATACTACATTCTAAACAAGAATTCTTTTATTTAATTTCTTGTAAACGGTTCAGGCCTACGGTATATGCCAACAGCAGCCAAGCACACAGCATAGGCTGGTATTTTCCCAAATATCGCTGAAACATCAGAGCTGCATAACATAACCTAAGTTGGGTCCTTTCACACATTGGCCTGAACAGGCTGTGTTATGTCACGTGCATTGCAGTGCTCTAATGGTAAGGCTCATCTTGTGAATTTGGTGGTCCTGAATAGTCTAAATCGATCTGAAAGGAACAATGAGAGTGTGGTCATGCATATCTGCGTGGACCTAAGTCTTCATTCCTTTACTGTGCATTAAATTGACAGCAACATTATTGAGTACCTCTATTTAACACTTCAGAAGGCAACTTGGTGGTACTCGGACAAGAAGACAAGAACACATACAGCTGATGACATCTTTGCGTCACCAAGACAACAGATATCCCAAACAGGGAGGGAGGGAGGGGTAGTGTTCAGTACAGTAACCTGTGGTGCTGGGGCTCAGGGACAGTGTGGGTTCCTCATTCACACAGAAACAACAGTTGAAATGGAACCCTTATTTGAGGTCCAGCACCATAGAGGCAGGGTTCTCCAAATAGGATCTCCATAGATTGGAGAACCGGCACATGGTGGCTCCATCGATAATGCGGTGGTCTGCTGTCCAGCTAACACTCATCATGTGGGCTTTGGTGATGTCACCCTGAGTGTTAAACCTGGGCAGCACCTACAAGTAACACAAGATCTTTATATCAGATACGATTTGTCCAATATACATGCACATTAAGTCGTGAGGCATGGAACATAAGAGATAAAAGTACTTGTGGGGGAAACAATTATGGTCCTGCTCTCTAGAATTTGGCTCTACAAATATACACTCATGTAGACAACCTGGTTATTTACCGAGACAGACAAGTTGGCAAGAGATGGCTGAGTAAGGCAAACATTGCAATCTCAGGATACATGCTACAGAATAAGGCAATTACTGTCAGCAGTTTAAAAGTCCAGTTTTAAAAATAAAAACACATCTCACTTGGATCTTTCCTAAAGCTCCAATCGCCACTTCCGGAGGTAGAATTACTGGCTTGGCATATGTCCCACCAATCTACAACAAAAGGAGAAAAAGACAGGACATAACACAATATAAAATCTTGTTTTTGCCAACATTGCAAACTGTTGTCCTGTACTCCCACTCACTGAGCCGATGTTGGACAGGGTGAAGGTGCCACCGGTGAGCTCTGCAGTGCCCAGCTGGCCTGATGCCCCCAGGTTCTGGAGACGATTGAGCTCCACAGCAATATCGAAGATGCTCAGTGTCTGGACACTCTTCACGTTGGGCACAATGAGACCCTGGGGAGTGTCCATGGCAAGTCCAATGTTGTGAGATGCCTAAGGAACAAAGCATTCAACAGGGTCTTAATGCTAAAAACAGAATTAGTCATATTAGAGGCTTTTTTTCTTTCTTTCTTTTTTAAACTGACCCTAACTCAAAAGCCCATATCATTGCTTGTGTGGAAACAGCAGATAAAACCATTCGGATTACTTGATCATTCATGTTACTGACAATCTGGCAGGAAAAGAAAAGATCATCTGTGTGTTTGTTGTAGTCTACCTTGTAGGTGATGTTCTGGCAGCCTTCATCCACGGAAGCATTAAGGATGGGGAAGTGGAGCAAACCCAGTGACGAGGCCTGTTACACACCCCATGGGAACGCAAGAGGAGAGAAAAGGCAGGCAAAGACATTCGCTATCTACATCTGCATCACTATCTTACTACATTTCCTACGATGTGAACTGTGTGGATAGTTATCTACCTTGATAAAGAAAGGCATGTAGCTGAGCTTGACCCCACGAGACTCAGCCAGCCCCTTCAGCTCTGTCCGTAGCCTCACCAGCTGGGACAGGTCAACCTCATCACAGTAGCCAAAGGGAGGGATCTTCAAAGCAGCAGTCATGGTCTTTACCATGGCCTTCTGGATACCTGCACATATAAAGACATTAATAACCACATGCTGCGATACTAAGTACTGACAGGCAACTGGATAGGGAAATGGAAGGTAACAAGCTCATTCAGGTGGTAACAAAAAGGTATTAAGAAAGAGTCACTCTGAACATATCTCAAAGAATACTGAGAGGCAACCAAGGCCATGGCACGTGGTTCATACAAGATAGATGCTTTTGGAGCCTCATTTCTTCTAAAAGATGCATTTTGCAACAGATGAGAATAAGGCCACAGGGTCACCCTTTAGAGGCTCTGTGCGGTCCTTCCCTGTGAAGACGGGCCTGGGTGCTGCTACTGTGGGGCCGCTGCTAACTGGTGCTTTGTCTCTAGAGGGGGCGGATGCTGTTGTTCTCACAGCAGGGGTTGGAACCTGCTGCTCGCCCTCGTAGGGAAGAATAGCTCCCGTCTGCTTGGCCAGGAAGTTGAGGATATCCTCTTTCAAGATACGCCCGTCTTTTCCAGTCCCCACCACCTCGCTGAGTTTAATCTAGGTTACAGGGGTACACATACATATGTTGTCTGAGCTGTAAACGTGACTTTACTGTGTATGGCACATCCATATTAGTGTGTATATTGACAAATGTACCATTTTAATATTTGTTTATGAGTAGAATATGGCTCAGCACCCCCAATGCCAATGCTGATGTTGAGTCAACTATTTTTATGGAATGTTACATTTTAGAATGTTACATTTTAGATATTAATTTTCCAAACTTGTAATCTGTGTAGTCCATACCACAAATGTAGTGCATAACTGACTCAAAACCAAACATCTTGAGGTGATCCCACAGCTTAGACAAGTAAATTAAAGTCAAAGAGATTATTGGCTCATCACAGATGTCCCTCTATGATAAAGGACACTGGTCTTTTGGTCTCTCAAATGTACTCCATTTCTGACAGCATAACTGTTAGCTTTTTGTGTTTGAGTACTTGCAGTGTGTTGGAATCAGTTTTTCTAAGAGACAGTTTCATTTTTTCCTATAGTTTAGATCACACCAGTTGATTGTGTTGGTCAACATCCCTGTTACAAGTACTGTAAGTTGTCAGTGCTGCTGATGTATATGTGCATTCAGGTAGACTAAGCAGGGGCTGTGACAAATTACATGGCCGGTAGGTCATCGCTGAGCTGCATACACCTACATTGTTCTCTATGGCGAGGCGTCTGACAGCAGGAGTGGCCTGGGTCTTATGGCCTTTGATCTCCTGGTGCGTGTGCTGGTGTGCCACTGCAGGCGTCTCCACCACATCTTCCTCCGGAGAGCCTTCTGTAACGAGCACAGGGGGTTTCATTCAAAAGATGAGGATCCCTTGTAACACTGAGTCTCAATTAACTCAACTTATAAACCAAAATTCATAACAGCTATGTGTTGGGACTTTTTTTGCCTGTATTCAGATGGGATAAGGAAAAGTGCCAAAAGGTGAGTGGGAGAGAGATGGAATGGGACTGGGAAAATGAAGCTTGTGCCACAGCTCTCCCATAATAGCTCACTGCTATACAGAATTTTCAAGAGATATACTGTCAAAAGCTAAGGTACCTTAATATTAAGGGCCATGATTTACATGACGGGAAAGGTCTGATGCATGAATTACAGCCGTCATCTGGCATGTGGGAGCACTGAGCTGATTTATCAATGTTTGTGGTTAAGGTCTTCTTGCCCATGGTATTGGTTTGCCTTCATTTTAGAAAGACCTAAGATTTTGCACTTTACACCATCATTCAAAATAGGGTGTTAAAGATAAAAGTTAATTGCCTCTTAAGTCTTTTTTTGCAATGTCGCTGTTGGGATCTGGGAAAGTGGAATTATTCTGGAAAAACACTCAAAAACTGTAGGAGTTTACCTTGAGCCCTGTTAGTCTCAATATCAACCAGAGGAGTGCCGACAAGAGCTGTGTCATCCACATCATAGTAAAGCTTTCGAATGACTCCATCATAGCGGCTGGTGATGGTGACTGACGCCTTGTCACTTTGGACCTCACATATGCTGTCAAACTGGGACACTTTGTCTCCCTCTTTAACATACCTAAGAGGGACAGATAACATTTAGGCCTACATAAAATAATGAAAATGTAATAACTAAGTAAAATTAGGCCGGTCTACAAGATAGATGTTAAATTCATACCATTCTTTCACAGTCACCTCCATAATTCCTTCACCGATGTCAGACAGTTTGAAAGGTAGAATTTTTCCATTACTTCCTGAAAGTATGACGGTGATGAAGTTAGTAAGGTGAAACTTCAGCGTCGGTGTTACCTGCTACCGCCAAAGTCCCCAACAGGTATTTTCATGACATTTCAAAGTTTTCGCCACTAAGAACAACATTGTGCGTTTCTGTAGTGCAGGAATGAAGCAGACACCCAGCTTACTGTAACTGGTCCTGAAATGCCTCCATTGTGTTGCTCCAAAAGGTACGAGAATATGGAGTGTACGCTCGGGTCCTGGCGGCTGCAGCATTGTGCACTGCATGTAGCAGTGGTAGGTGAGCTGGGGCTTTGGAGAAAATCGGAAAATATATATCATATCAACAGTCATATTATTAACATTTAACTCACCAGTCATATGCATCGCAGCTGTTACAATAATGCCGCATTTAATGTTAGCAAGTAGGCCTACAGTTTTGCAAATAGCCATGTCAAATGATTCGAAAGTTTTCGGACTGCAATGAGCCCTTTGTGATGATACGAATAAGATTACGAGCGGGGACGTGGCATTCACTTTTCCTAATCATTTAACGCAATTTCATTTTACCATTTGTTTAAGTAATCTGAGAGAGCCCCGTAGTGTTGTCGTCGCCATCTTTACCTTTGCACTGATGGTTATTTCACAAAAATGAACTAGGATAACACGTTTGTAACACGCAGGCGCACACACCAGGAACTACATCCCCTGACAGACGCATTGGTTGGCCTCAAGGGGGCAGGCTTTCTACCAAACGTGCTGCTTGTAAAATGCTTGGATTTATTATTATGCTGCTGCCGTGCCGTACATCGATAAACTCAAGGTGTTACTGACGTTAAGACTTAGCCTAGAAATCTAGACGCACCCTAGCGGCGGCAAATTAATTTGCTCAGCCTGTACGTCTAGTAGAAAACCATAGGAATTTCTATTGGCTGACGCAGGGACGATCTTGCTTTTTATGAAAGCATTTTTAGGGTTTGTTCTTGATGACCTATAACCTGGCAATAGCCAGATGAATTTCGCTCCGCCTAGCTCCAATCATCGGAGCTAAGCGGAACGACATTCATCTGGCTAGGGTCAGGTTAGATGACCTAAGCTTTAATTTAAGATCTGGAGGCATTCTCAGTCTGTAATATGTTGTGACACTACAGGTGAATGGGGTAAAAAAAAAAAAAAAATAGATATCACCATGAAACTTTCTCAGTTGATTACTCATCTTAAGCTAAGAAAAAATGTATTGAAAGTTTTTTTATATTTTAATGTTTAAGTATGCTAATTAGGCCTTATCTCATAAAAAATGCGCTCATTTGCATACATTTTAAAAAACAAAATCAGATTGTCTGATAAAGCCAGGCTTTTTTTCATTTTGTTGTCATATGAGATGGGAAAAGAATTACTGAGGGGTTTATGGACATCTACTTCTATTATCCTGTAATTCACCTGTACCACTGTGATGTTAAATTTCTAGGCCCGAAATTAGAAATGGGTGTATCTTAGGATCTAAATGTGATAGAAATGTAAACTAAATATGTTTTTTCATGTTTCTGGGCAGGAGGAACTCGTCTATAGCATTGATAGCACTCTAAGAGGTCAACATCATTAAGTGCAGTGAAGATCACTAAATAAAATAAATAAATTGTTCAAATCATATTGTTTCAAAATATTAAAAACTAATAATAGCCAAAAATACTAAATGAATCGCAATGCATGCTGGGAAGCAAAACTCAACATGAAATAAAGTACATGAGACATAACTCGAATGCATTGACGTTATATCCACTCGTTTTCTTGGACCTGTGATCAAACAGGGACAGCCTATAAATGTAAGCCTATCTTCCTGGAACATTGCAGATAAAGAAAAATGTATCGTTTTCTCTAGGCTATGAATGCTCTTTGTAGCCAACTTTAAGATGAAATAAATAGATTCCAGATGTTTCTATTCTATATCATTGTTTTATTAATAAACAGTAAGGCTCTGGTGAGGCAGAGAGCTTCTGCTCCTCGAATCTCATCGGATATGTGCACTCTTTGCTGTTTCCACAAGGAGCTGCTGTAACATCGGGGACAGCTATGCGTGACACTTTTAAACGCAAGCATGCATCAAATAAATTACAATGACATTTAAACAAGTCATGAAGAAGCAGTATCCTTAATTCTTCTGCAATGTAGAGCTAGATCGTTTTGCGTTACAAATTAAGTAATCACTTCTGTTGCTAGACAACCCTAAATAAATGCAACGTGGTCTGTTTTTCTAGTTCTCTAGTTTTATTGCATCGTATTATTCAGCTCCAAAAGTCGGTTCAGTCCCAATTCGGCCGTGTGTGTGTTTCTGAAAATAAAACAGATAATAAGTATGTGACTACGTTAAATAAACCACTGCCTATTTAGAGCATGTTATGCATCACGTAATGACAGTTATCTGAAGAAATGTGCATTGTAGGCTAAGCTAGAAGCTAAGACTTTGCTAACGTTACACCAAGCATCACATCAGCTAACATGAATTTGATAAAAATCCCTTCCCTAGTTTGTAACGTTATACATTAACGTTAAACTCAAAATGTATGAGCTAGAGACTAGAAAGATAGATAGGCTACTTTATTCATCCCCAGACGTGTAACGTGTAACAATAAGGTCACCGGAATGTCCGCTAGAGAACATGACGTTCGGGACCAATCGGGGACATCGTGAATGTCGGCATAAGGTCCGGGGGACGTCCCGTGTTTGTCGGGAAAACGCTTATTTTCTGTGTTGCACACAGTTTTGAAAACGAACGTTAAGGGTTGTTTTAAGGACATGTTTGTGCATGCCCATAGGCAGCCACTCTGAAGTAGTCAAAGGCGATTCAAAACGAGTCAGAAAAGTCGAGACAGGACCCATCGTCAAAATGTCGGTGTCCACCACTCTAGTTCATCCAAAACAAACCAGAAAAGGGACTCAAAGTGCTAAATCCGGAATTATCCTTTAAGGGGAGCTGTCCATGTTAAAAGTTCTGAAATATACTCTAATTTGATGGTGATGTCAGGTGACTGCACGTCACAGCTACTGTATAGGCCTACCGTTTAAATTTCGCGCGGATCTACACTTTAATTCACATCAATACGAAAATAGAAAAACTTTGACATCCGCATGTAAGCATCCCAAGTAGGCTATATACCACACACAGACATAAATAATAATTATTTAAGATTAGATTGTTGCACCGTTTATGTCTGTGTCACTTAAGACATATATAACATATAATATACCTACAGTAGGCTAGATTTTGACGCAGCACAGACTAAACCACATGTTCCTTTCTCTGTTTTTACCTCATAGGCCTAATAAAATATAGCCTTCACTTAGCAAAGATAATGGCAAACTATTCTGGCAACGTTGTTTCATAACTTGATTGCATTTTTGTCCACTTTTAATCACATTATTATGACCATTAAATGTATGCTTTTGCACCCTAAAATCTGATTCATCAGTAAACACAATAAAAAATGGGAACGTAAATTGGTTAATGTATTCTAAGTTGTAATTCCCCTGTATGTCCTGTTGGTGACCTCAGTGAGAGGTGCCTGTTAAGGTAACGAGAACTCTGGAGCACTCGTAGATCTACGAGTGTTTTCACAAAGCTCTTAAAGCTGCAGTTGGTAAGATTTTTTATCATATTCACTGAAACCGACACTATGCTCCGAGAGAACAACATAAATCAGCCGGTTTTAGAAAAAAACCTGCACTTCTACCTCCACCTAGAGCCTGTTATTTGTTTTGCAAAAATCCACAGCTCCCAGTTCTTCTGGTCCAATCAGAGCAGGGCTGTGTGAGATATGACTGTCAATCAGTTTGGTGCAGTCTGGTGCGCACTGACAAGCACAAACTCTTCGAGAGGGTGCTCAGTGGTAGTGGGGGAGGGGCATGATAGTTGTTAACATTCAAAATTTTGGCTAAGTCACCTCAATCTGTCAGACTTGCCAACTGCAGCTTTAAGCTACGATGGTTTCGGGAAACAGACGGCAAATCTTAAGACGTTCGTAAGAGGGAATGCTCTTAGGCTTACGATGTTTTCGGGAAACTGGGCCCAGGCCTATCTCAAAACTCCTCTAATTAACGTAGTTTGCTCCCAAACTAAAGTTTGAACTCGTTATCACCCATAAATAGATCCTATGTTGTGTTTACATCCAATCCTTTAATAATGATACTTTAGTCTTCGTATAACCCTATGGCTAAGACAATTCAATAGAACACCATTCTACAGTGAATTAAACAATCAAGCATTTGATCTTTGTTCGAAAGGCATTTTTATTGATGAAAATTAACAGTCAAACAGAGTCATTTTAATTTTTTTATTCAAGTATCATTAACAAACATTGCCAAGGCATGCACCACGACCACAGAATGGCACAGGAAACTCCCCTATGATAACTTTGAGCAGAACCCTGCTGAGAAAGAGGGAGCCCATCAACTTGAGGCCAGTCCGTAGAGATAGAAAGGGGGAGGGGTGAGAAACATTCATTCAACCGTTATTTATTCTAGGATGAGCAAGAGGATGAACTCATGAACATCAGTGAGGAGTAAACATATCCCAGTAAATTTAGCATCTCAAGTATGTGCTAGCAAGTAGCTCATCAGCAAGTAGCTCATCAGATTAGGACAGAGCGCACCATAACATTGAAGGAGAATTCCATTTTTCATATAGATCTCTGTTTCTCAAGGTCACCGAGTACTGTCAGTACAAAAAAAAAAAAAGAGCACTCCATGCATCACATGCAGTTAACATGCCCCCAGAGTGTAGCACTCTAGTTAGCCTACCTAACTGCTAGAGCTAGGTAGCACATTTTATTCCATACCAACAGTACTCTCATTCTACAGGTTATTCAAAAAGTATTACATTCAGTATTACATGCAAGACATTTTGATCACAATCTTGCCACCTAGTCCAGCAAGTTACTTCTTGCACATGGTATATAATTCACTGAACAGATATTTGTTATTTGCTTAACAACTAGTAAAACTACACTGGCATACAAAATGACAAAAACACCTGTTTATAATTTTCACCAATCAAAGCATGATTCAAGGTGAAATGACAAGACAAAAGTCACAATAAACTTTCAGTGTAAACCGTCACAAATTACTAGCACGGTTTATACATATATTACTTATGATGAAATGCCATAATATGCTTTGCTTAACATTTGCTCAACCTACCCACAGTAGTAGTCTTTTTTCCTGCTGCATTACCCATAATGCTTTCATAGGCTATAACTTCAAAATAAAAGTCGCTAAACCCATTTATACAGATTTCATATTATTAAGTATATGTACCCTAAGGTAGAGTAAAATATTCGCATAATTTGCTCGCAAGGTTACTATTATAAGCTTTTACATTACCTATGACATAGGGAATAATGTGAGTGGGGGCATTCATGTAGTCACAGTTAAATTGTCTGGCACTGAATGTGAATAGACGGTAATGTGCATGGGACAGCAGCAGTAAGCACATGTCTTCTGCATCATGGATCAGGTGGACAGACTGCAACTGCATTCCAAAGTGGAGCCTAGAACAACAGGGAAAGAAAAAGAGGTTAACGAAGTATGCGGACCTGTAAGCTTTGCAAGTACTGTAGGTAACCTATTAAATTCAATGTATACATGTATAGAAACCAGAAAATTGTCCATGACAGAAAATGGCTGAAATGCAAAGATTATTCAAGCACCATTTCTAACTAAGCTCCTGGGCAGATGCATCCATTGTCGGTCTATTTTCAACAATGGCCTCCAGTCCTCCTGAATCTGTGGTGGAAAAAAACAAACATGTGGGAAACTATGACGCCAAAGTGTAACAGACCTTTTTTTCATGTACAGAATGCATTCTGCTACAAAACGTAATAATTTATTACAAAACTGAACATGGGCAAAATGCACCATTGAGATCAATATATTTTGTATAGAGCAGTGGTCCCCAAACTTTTTCTTCCGAGGGCCAGCTTACTATGCCTGGCTCTAAGAGAGGGCCAGAGACTCGGAGTATATCAGTAACCATAAATAGCTTAGTGCTGTGAACAACAGCAGTCTACCTTAGTTGAATATTCCATTACATTTAATCTATAGGCTATTGCAATTTAATACCATTGTTAGCTGTGTTTATATTGCCATCATGCCATATCAGTGTAAAATGTAACTCAAATAGTTAAACTAAACTAAACAATACTAATAAAAAGACTTTTGCATTCCCAAAAGTATTAGCAGGGAGTCCCAAAAGTATATTTTATTAAAAATGTGTGAACTCTGAACATTTTAAAGTTCTCAAACTATGAGAATTTTATGAAATGAAATGACCACCATTCTAACTTTCACTTACCTGAACTTGTGACCTCTTTGTATGAACATTTGAACGGGTGAATACAAAATAGAAATAATATTCCCAGAAAATCCCAGAAATATGACTTGAATAGAAGTTAGTTAGTTATGAACAATTAATTGATAAACTTTTACAATACTTTGAGCACTGAGGCAGTCAGCATAGGCCTCTTACATTGTTTGCAGGTAGGCCTACATTTCAACAAATCTATTCCTACAAGGTGTTTGGGTTCTCTGAAAATGAGAACCAAAATTATTTTTCAGACTTGTAAGAAAGAGTAGCTGTGTCAGCTGTCAGAGAGGTCAGGCAGGTCTGAGATTTGGCTTGAGCAGAGAGATGTGTGTGTGTGTGTGTGTGTGTGTGTGTGTGTGTGTGTGTGTGAGAGATTGCAGAGAGATATTGCATTCAATATGCAAATTATAAGGTTATTCTGTTTTGTACTGGTGCTGTTTTTTAAAACATTTAAAACGACACATTGAGAACATGTCAAGGCCCTCGGAAGTCTACCAATGAAGTGAGGAGCTACTTTGAGCCTCGTGAATGGTGTAAAACAGTGATTTATTTGCATGGCTAGGCCGATGCCTGAGGCACCCCATCGAAAAACTGTTGGCAGCATCGACTAACTAGCGCCAGATTTCTGAGTGCAGGGGACAAGCCGAGATGAGCTATAAGACATACGTTCACACTCGGTATCATGTTTCAACACATACAATACAATAGCAACACAATATCACACCGGAATTCTCCTTTAATTATGATTTCCAGCCCTGCGTTTACCTGTCTCTTGTTTTACTGTTTCCTGTCCACCTGTGCCCTTTAGCCTTGTTAAATCTCTATGTATATAAACCCCTAGTTTTGTTATGTTCCTTCTGTGTCATTGTTGTAATGTTCCTGTGCTGCACTCTGTAAGTAAAGTCAGTGAAATTACTCTTTGTGTGTTGTCCTGCATTTGGGTCACGTAAATTAGCACCCCGTGACATCAGTGTGATACGATCTCTGTAAATTACGTTTGAACAAAACGTGTTTCATCTGTTCTGGCTATCCCCGCTATTTGAATCTTATCTCACTCAATGAACAGCATCTTAACACTAAATTAATGATTATCTGTAATTGTCATCGGATAGTCTAGTCATATGACTAGACATTCAGTGTGTTTGAAATCATTAATTCAATCATATTTTCCATCTTTGCAGAGGAAAAGTTTTGTGTAAAGGGAATTAAAGGCCTGTCTCATATAGACGCCTGTCTCTAATACTAGCTGGTGCAGTTTGGCGATTTGGGAAAAATAAAAGCCCGGGCTATTATTTAGAGTTTTACAGTATGTGAATAAAAATCTACACGTTTGAATGGCCAAAAAAATCATATGTGGTATTCCACATATTACTTTGGGTTAGGGTAGCCTACTCTGCACATGTCATTGACAGTGAGTGGTAACTTCAGTCATTTGCATCATGCTAAAAATCTGACACTAGGCACTATGATGATGCCTGACCCAAAGGGAAAATTATAATAAAAGAGAGACACGTTGAACTTTAAAGTCTATAATGTGCTGCTATTCATTGATTCACTCATTTGCCAAACTTGTTTTTAAGATATGTTCATAGCAAAAATGGATGCATGCGATTAATTTAGATTAATTAATCACAGAGTATGTAATTAATTAGATTAAAAAAAATGTAATCGATTGACAGCCCTAGTTTTGTATTTATGCATTTTGTAGTACAAATGTTCTGTCTAGGTCCATTACACTTGGTACCCCACAAGAAAGTAGGCTAAATTCTTTAGAGTAATTCTCTAAATACTGCAAGCATCATTATGCTTTGGCATTATTATACTGTACTGGACACTTTGTACCATGCATTGCCATGTTGAACACACATTGACTTCAGCTACCTGAATGCCGTGTCCTCCATTATCCCTTACTTGGGTAAAAGATAATTGCATAAAATTAAATGAGCAAACTTTGTGTACTTACGTGGGTAGATGCACATTTCTTTATCTGGACAAAAGTAAAATCAAAATGCATATTAGTAGATTGTATCACTTTGTGAGTGTTATTATTTCCAACAATGTCAACAGTGTGACATGGTAATCATACCTGTCGCATAAGGAGAGTACCTAATTTGTAAGGCACACTCATTGTACTCTCTATGGATGACTTGGCACACATATTTCCCAGCGTCTTCTGGTTGGATTTTGCTCAGTTCCAAGAATATCTTCCCATTCTCTAGCTCTTCCTTGCAGATGCTTACTCGGCCTTCATAGCCACTTCTCTCCTTCATCTGGCCCTTTTTATAAAGGCAAATACAGTCTGTACCTTTAAACCACCGGATCTCCATGTCAAGAGCACTTTTTTCAGAGAAGAGTTGACAAGATAATATAGGATTTGCACCAAGTGAGCACTGGACGTTGTCATGGAAATGGACCACCTCTGGATAGAGAAAAGGATATTTTTAATTAACATTTTATCAGACATACATTTATACCACTGGTGTTGGTTTTACACTTTTACCCTGATACACATTTGGTCATCCCAACAGTGACCAAATTAAGCCAAATTCTATTATTATTTTTCTTATTTGACATTTTAATTACATTTTTAAATTGACTTTATCTTCTTTTAGCTTAACTGTTATAATGCAATATTCTATGATCTTTTATTATGCACTTTCATATATTTATCTGCTCATTTGTAAAGCACTTTAAATAGCCAATGTATCCAGGAAGACAAAACAGCTCAATTCAGCTCCAATATATGCAAATGTAAACTATACCTGTAATCTTCTTTTTTAATGCCGCCATTTCTCTCTCACTTTCATCCAGTTTCCTCTGCAGCTCTGACACATTCAGACATTGGATGATGACATGTGAGACATTGGACGATTACATTGAATGATGTATATGAAGAAATCTTTACACAATGGGCCCTAACTTAAATGACGGGCAAAGTGCCAAGTCTGCCAACAAGCAAAGTTCTCATGCATGACGAATAGCTATGGTGTGTGAATTACAGCATGTGGGAAGAATGAGCTGACTCATCAATATTTGCGTCTAAGCTCTATATTGTTTTAAATTAGCAAATTGATTTTGCTTAGTGAATAAATTAGCTTTACTTGGACTAAAGATTTTGCACCTTGTCCATCATTCAGTTAGGGCCCAAGGAGTCCATTTGTAGTATCACAATGATTGATTAATACAAATTCACCTCTTTTCTCTCGTGTCAGAGTCTCCACTTCTGGCTCTGACAATGGGATCTGTTGAGAGACTATGAAATATGTGAAGAAATGAGCGTTATCTACAACACAACAATCAAATGACCAAATATTTTACCATATTGATGAGATCATTTTACAGTTTTTCTCAATTGCTTTAATGTATGTGTTAACTCACATTTTCAAAACAATTAACACACAGGCCTAAACAGAAGCACTCTGGCTAAGATGACACATTTTCTTTGCAAAAAAAACCTCAAACACTAAAATGTAACAGTAAATACAAATATTTCCACCAAACTTTCCCATCTTTCTGGAAACATTTCCCCTGGCTTCATCTACATAAATTAATATAATTGTGCGCCCTCAGCTTCAAGTGCTTTAAGTTCCCAATGGTTAATCTTGTCGCTTCTATGATTTTTATTTTCATGTCATCCTCCTTGTGTGGCAGACAGTGACAGTGACAGGAGTGCTGCGCTTCCCATTTACTAGGCATGCTCACCAATCAGAAGAGGCCCAACTTGTGACATTTGGAATACTGAACCGAAGCTTAACTTTGAAAAATTATATCACAAATCAAATTGTCAGAAAAAAAATTACAATTAAATATTTTCCCTAAATTGTGCAGCACTAAACCTGATTCACTACAATTAAACAAAATCAAGAACAGGGACGAAACATTGACAAATGCATTCATAGTTATAGTATTATTTCCCTATCCCTGCTGGTGACCCGAGTGAGAATTTTCTATGAGGAAGTTCTTAACTATCTATGGCTAGTCTGTAAACCTATGAACTCTTTAAAATAGCTATTAAGTTACAATGCTCTCCAGAAATGCTCCTAAAATCTAAAGTGACTCTTGTGAGGGATTTTATTGGCCGAGGTGAAGTTAGTTTGATATTCGATATTTGACAGATATTCAATTTTTGTTTTAATGTGGCCGGTTTCACCCAATATTTGCAGACAGTGTACAAACAGATGGCCCATCTACTTGCTCCCAGCTAACCTACTTAGGGACTAGAGTTCTCAATGGGTCGGGTCACTCATCAGACACACCTCTTTTTATAGCCACTGTATGCACACTGTATTTTATATGAATGTTTTTTTTATATATATATATATTTTTTTTTTTGGCCTTTCATGCCTTTAATTTACAGGACAGTAGAGAATGACACGAAGCGAGTTGGAGAGTGAGTTGGGGTGGGATCCAGAAAGGACCACGAGGCGGGAATCGAACCCGGGTCGCCGGCGTACGGTGCAGGTGCCCCTGCCCGCCGCGCCACGGCTGGGGCCTTTATATGAATATTTTAAAGAAAATACATTATTTCCCATAAGGAATGGTCTCCTTTTTTCAATACCTCCCAAGCCATGTGACCTAGTGACTCCAAACCAATGCAGAATAGTTATCCTATATGGGACTAATCAGACATACCTCAAATGAATATATTTTTTTCCTAGGTCACATGATGTCAAAGCTATTAACAAAAAAGACTATGAAGGTAAATCAGAAGGTACTTCATAGACGGCCCCTAAGTAGGTCAGCTGGGAGCAAGTAGACAGGTCCCCTGTTTGTACACCGTCTGCAAACACGGGGTGAAACCGGCCGCATTAAAAAAAAATTGAATATCTGTCGAATATCCGAATATATAATAATATAATAATATCAAACAAATAGTATTTTATTGTACTAATAACTTCTTAGGCTTATAATGCTCTTGGGAAATGTGGCCCTGGCCAATTTTGACAGGAGGCACAACAAATACAGCAATGCTACATTGTTGAATGTTTCAATTATTTGAAATACTTCATGAATCTTACGTAAGGGATAAGGCCGCCGAGGTGTCGTTATGGACAAGGGCGAGGGGCAAAGAACTCCCCGACGCGCAACTGGACACACCTCGAAGGCCGTTATTCCGCTTATCACCTGGTTGCCACTGTAAAGCCATGCCTTTATAGCACGCAAAGGTAACACGCGGTTCCGTCCACGGTTCTTAAAAAGAAGCCCACTGGATCAGCTTGTTTTAGCCTACAACTTTTGTTGGCCCTATAACAGCGATAGCATGGACAGTTAGCTTGTTTACAGTTGATTCCATTGTTGCGAAGCCTGCCTCCAGGCTCAACTGTTGTTCTACTATGGTTGTTATAGTTACCATTCAAAATTAGCGCGTCGTGCCTAACAACGCCCCTTAGCTGTTGTAGAATCAGTGTAACCTACGGACTCGAGTGGCTTATTGCTTTTCTAAAACTGTTACTATAAATACCTGGCAAAGTTTCATAGTTTCATAAAGTAAAGGCACAACAACTAGAAATATAACGAGTTATTCCTAGATAGTCATTCTTCCGCCAAGAAATATATTTCTCCTATCTGAATGGTTGCAAGCAACGTCTGGATGCAGCTACTTTAACTTTTGTATCAAGTTATGGTGGCGCAGTAATATAGAACGAAATGCGGTCAAGGTGTATGTTTATGCTGGATTTTACAATGGCATCGAACGCGATTCAGCCAATCACAATCAAGGACCGGAACTATCAAGCATTGCATTATCAAGCAACTTTTTTTTACCAGATCTACTTCATAGGTGTCCCGTTATTCAGAATTAAAAGCCACCCTGCCAGCCAATCAGAAAAGAGTATTTCTTCTCTCTGGGTGATAATATAATTTATTATACGGCTCTTCACAATGCAAGTAGAACGTTCCATTGACTTGAATGGGATTTCCTAAAGTTCTAGCGGTCATTATTTTCGACTAAAAGACCTCTGAAAAAAATAATGACCACTGTCAATGGCAACAGAGTTTGCGCTTCTAATTCAGGTCTTTCATATCACTCCACAACTACTGGAACTTCATTCAAAAGTGAAAAGCAGACGGTTAATCAGCTGTGTTCTAAAGAATGTTCTAAAGCCTACATAGCCTTCAAAAGATGTTTAGAAGGCTATGTAGGCTAGAGTCATATCGTGGGGAGTTTATTGTTTCATTTTGACAAGTAGTCGTGTAATAAGCGGGATAATGTATAGAACGCCGGTCATTATTGGGGGAATAAATCCGTTCAGGGCGGAACAAGACCCGGTTCGCCCTGTCGGGACTTACAGTATTTTCCCAATAATGACCGGCGTTCTATACATTATCCCTTACATATTTTAGTCTACATTCAAATGATTCCAGTAAATACTGTCATGAATTTAACATGAAAGAAAAGATGTTTATAAAACATTGAGTTTTAAAATAATGTAATGTTTTTACACAATTTCAGGTCATAACAACATCATGGATTACCTGCTTCCTCTGAGTCTTTCGATTTTTCCAAACCTACAAGAAAAAGGTGCACAGTAAGGCACAATAATATGTCAACACATAGTAAAATGTGTAAATTTTTTATTACAACAACTACTACTACTTTTACAACTACTACTACAATTACTTATAATGACTTGAACAGGGCCTTAAATATTACCTTTATAGAGACTATACGTACCTTTTCTGTACAGGACAACTGCCACAATGACAGCAATCAGACATAGTACCAAAAAAAGAACAATTAAGCCTTCTTTCCAAGGGCCTGTATAAAAAATAAACATACACACATTTTACTGTTAAAATTCAAAAACACATCTGGCAACAAGGTCTATGTCAAGAATCTTGCCCTCATGGCTTTATGATGCCTGTGTTTTATTTCATTGTGTTCAATCTCTTTATAAGTAACAGCTGCATAACAGTATTGGCAGATCTAGTCCACCAAGACCAAACATACTAATGAGTCTGAGATCTATAATATCCTCCCATCTCTGAACAGGACTCTCACCTTCACTCTTCTGTTCCATCTCTTCCAGTTTCCTCTGCAGATCATTCACTTGAGGTTGAAAAACAAAACATGGTATACTGAATAATATTCACATATATGATATATATGATCATATTTTGCTGTTCACACACTCATATTGACTGTGAAAAGTCAGATGAGCAGTTCTTCCTCAATCAGCCAACCTAAATCCCTACCCGGCCTTGCTCCTTCACATTTGTCTTCTTAATATGTATTCCAGGTTTAACCTTGAAACCTTGAAAGTCTAGCTTCAACTCTATTAAAGTTGACTTTTTTACATGCCCTTGTCATCTGTTTTCCTTTCTAGGATCTCATCCTTTATCTACTAGCAGTTTTAGAAAATCCGACATCTTGATGCCGTGAGTACAGTCAATCACTCTACTCTTGATGCAACAAATGTTATATGCAAAGATGTCACATCTATACCTGTCCCCGGTAAGAACCTGCTCTCTTTTCTCTCGTCTTTAGAGAGACCTACAGAGCAGGCAATCCACTCAGAGACATCAGAGGAAGAGTGAACCAGCCAGGAAGTCACACTCACAAGTCCATGGGCATCTGAGAAAAACATAGCAGACAGAGAACATTGGTAATGACTTAAGCTGTTATCCAAACTTGTGGTACACTGTGTTTGTTGCATACTTGGCTGAAAATAAATGCTGCCTGTGTAGATGCAAATACAGCTTTTGTTAATCTAAATTAACAGTTTGTCTAATTTATTAACTAACTCACCCCATAATGCACATCCATACATATTAGGTGTATGTATAGTGTATTTCAATACATTACTGTACTTACCTGTTGCACTCTGATAGCTCTCAATAGGGATTTCTGCGCCTCGGTTTCTCCAGGTGAGGGTGGGCTGTGGTGACCAACCCTCTGATTCACAGGTAAAGTTCACCTGTCCACTGCCACCATCAGAGACTGAGAGGATTGGTGGAGTGCCCATCGCTAAAGGGAGAAGCGGAGGGTGATGGGGAGAATTTATTTATCTTTGATAAATGTATTTATCTTTGAACTCAGATCTGTGAGTGTATGAAAGTTTCTAATCAGCAATAATGTTTTGATAAATCACTGTATTATTAATGCAATGATACAACTAACAATAACGTTTAATGAAGTAGGTGAATTTTTGCAACTTCTCACCTTTCACAACTAGGTGAATTCGGGCCTGCTTGTACGCTGTCTTAGCAGAAACATAGCAGACATAAACTCCACTGTCTGCCAGTTGGACATGGTCCATTTCCAGAGATAACATTCCCTTCTCCGGCTCCCCTATCAGGCGCACCCTGTCCTTGTACTGAGAGTCAGCAGGCTGCTGCTGGATCTGCTGCTTCTGGTAAAGCAGAACGGGAGTTTTGAACTCATCAGGTCGGTGCCAGCGCACCTCCAGTGATTCAGTAAACGCAGGAGAGAGTGAACAAGGCAAGATTATCGATGATCCCATCCAGACGGAGACTGGACCATCAGAAACAGACACAGTGAATGTGTCAGGAACTGTAGAGGGAGAGAGTCAAAAAAGAGGACATTGGATTCCACAAAATATTATATTGCCATGAAGATGTATGTGGCTAGACTGGGTAAACCCAGCCCGATCTGACAGTGATTTTATTTCGCCCTGCAGCTCAGGCTGGAAAGCTGTACATCTTTCTCTCCTGCTTCCGTTACAATTTTGCGGGGATCAATCACAAACTGGCTTATCCACCTGGCACACCCGGATCGTTGATTTGATTGGTTGAAGGACTATCAAATTGCGTACAGAGTCATTTGAACTGCCCGTTGATCACGCCTCTTGTGCAGTAGAAAATACGTACAGACTCCCCAGACTAATATTCAATCTTAAAAGATTGAGCTTGGTCTGGTGATAGCCAGACTAGTATGTGGCTTAACATAAAGATGTTTTTCCTAGTCTAAAAATGTGACCGCACTTCATATTGTGTATATGTGTAATAGTGTGACTACAACTCTTTGAATATTGCTAATACTGCAACATACTGTAGGTAACAGGCAATGTGTAAATAAAGTGAAGAGATCCTTTGAGCACCAGATCAAATCCACTGTCATTGGTAGCCGGCATGACTGCAAGTAGCCTACACAATACAAGCAAGCAACAATACAAGCAACACAATGTTGCCTTGTGTGTTCTTTTTTACCTCAGAGACTGAATGAAGACTGGTTAAAGCAACATGAAATCAGAAAAGACACTTACCTGATGCGCCACTACACACAGGTAAAATGAACAGCATCCACAGCAATCCTGACAAAGACAGTAAAACCAGACATTAATAATATTCAGACAGTGTTCCACAACAGATAAATTGAAGATCTACGGAAACAGCAATGCCCAAGACAGAATGGCCTTACACAGAATGACCTGGGCCCAGTTTCCCGAAAGCATCGTAAGCCTTAGCAGGTCGTAAAGTCCCTCTTACGAACGTCTTAAGATTTGCGGATTGTTTCCCGAAACCATCATTGCATTGCAACCACTATTTCTTGACAGCGCTGGAACGTTCCTTCATGGTTAAATCTTTGGTTCTGGGAATGTCCGCAGAACATTCTTTGAACCATGAAACTATGGTTCCAGGAATGTCCGTGGAACATTCTTTGGACCATGTTTAAAACTCATAAAAAACTGCAGAGAAAACTGCAGAGATTTGATATATCAGCGTACGGCGGTAGAGAGACTATACGCATATTGAATGTCATTATTTATGCTACTATTTGTGGCTACGTATATATATCTATGGTTTCAACCATATTGTTTAAAATCAAAACAATAATAACCTTTCAATGCATGCTGGGAAGCAAATAGGCTAGGCCTAAAGATAAATTCCGACATGTTGCAACCTCAACATGAAAGACCCTTCTAAATCAGCACAACTTCAGTGCTTTATTGAATCCGTGGTCGAACCAGACGGAGAGCTAAAAGTATAATGCTAGGTTGAACCAGATCTTATACTGGGTTGAACCTTTGGGTCGAAGTTTATTGTTACCAGGCAACCCCCATGATGAGTCACTATCTCTCCCACACACACACACAGGCAAAATCAGCTCCGTATGACACAATCTACTCCACTGATTACAAAAATTCGACCTTAATTAATCCTTCAGGGAATGTTCCGTAATAAAGGTAATTTTATGGTTTGACAAAAATAAGCAGCCGTGGCCTACCGTGTGCCTGTGTGCTTCACCTCACTGTGTGTTCACTGTGTGCTGAGTGTGTTTCACTAATTCACGGATTGGGATAAATGCAGAGACCAAATTCCTCTCACGGGATCAAAAGAATATACTTATACCTTAACCGTATTGTGAAGAGGAAGATGCGATAAGTCAGACCCAACAATGCAGAAGACCTGAAGGCCACTATCAGAGCAACCTGGGCTCTAACACCTGAGTAGTGCCACAGACTGATCGACTCCGTGCCACGCCGCATTGCTGCAGTAATTCAGGCAAAAGGAGCCCCAACTAAGTATTGAGTGCTGTAGGCCTACATGCTCATAGGCTACTTTTTTAAATGTTCATACTTTTCAGTTGGCCAACATTTCTAAAAAAAACTTTTTTTATATTGGTCTTAAGTGATATTCTAATTTTCTGAGATACTGAATTTGGGATTTTCATTAGTTGTCAGTTATAATCATCAATTAAACATTTGAAATATATCAATAGTGTTAATTTTGTCACCTATTTTTAATTTAGTCTTAGTCTTAGTCTTGTGACGAAATGTCCTTTTTAGTCTTTGTCATATTTAGTCATTCAAATATCATTTTTGTTAGTCAAGTTTTAGTCGACTAAAAGTCTCATCATTTTAGTCTAGTTTTAGTCAAAAGAAAACTAAAGGTATCTTAGTCGTGGTCAGTTTTAGTCAACACATTTTAGTCTGTTTTTTATAACAAATTATTTCTGATTACCATTTGAGTCAAATAGTGTTTCACACACCTCAATTTTCCAATAATATTGTGTGTCCACAGGGCTACTCGTCTGTTATAATTACTCATTCTGATTTTTTGTCAGTCAGTATGTTTACATGCACAGGTAAGTCGAGCTACAGTTATAGCTCGGCTGGGATTTGACCATAGACAGTAAAAGATTTGACTGGACCACTGTCATATTCGTAGACCAGTGTTTCTCAAAGTGTGGTCCGGGGATCACTGGTGGTCCGCAAGCTATCGCAAGTAGTCCACGAGCAGATGTGGTAAAATATAATATAGCCTATATGAGTTGTTTGCAATATTGAACCAACTTGTATGTAAAAACAGTTCTGCAACACTGTCTATGTAAGATATGTCAGTTTAAATCATACAGTATGAATCCACACAATAAGCAAAGTGCAAAGACAATAAGCAAGGTGGTTCAGTGAGTAGGCCTATTGTGTAGACTAATTATAGGCTACTGTTGAAGTAGGTCTAATCTTCTTTTTTTTTTAGCTAGGGTTAGTTAAGTTGTCCTGAAACTGAAAAAAGTTTGAGAAACACTGTCATAGGCCAAAGTATTAATGTTTTACTCCGCCTCAGCTAGATGGCGATATCTTAAACACAACACATTCCCCAAACAGACTCTCCATCTTAGCCATAGCTAACTTGCTAGCGAACTTTCCATATTAGCTTACTTGCTAGCAAACTTTGCATCATCAGTCTAACTAGTTAAATAGTTGACATTACATGATGAACATTTTCGTTTGGACATTCTGGGGGATGTTGATTTGTATGAGAGAAGCTTCAACTTCTGGGTATGTAGCATTGTGGCATAAAGCTTAGGTAGTTAGCTTGCTAACTCTGGCATAAATCTCCAGTGTTCTTGTTCCATGTAGTTTCGTGTTGCAGCCACAGGGTTGCAGCAACAGCACGTAGACTAGCCTACAGGAAAGCTGTTTGCATTATGAACTCATTCGGAATATTTTGAAAAGTAACAGCTAGATATTTTGTCTTCTCATTTTGTAGACGAAAATGAAGAGAGATTTTATCTTAGTTTTTATTTCATGCAAAACATTTTAGTCTCGTCTTTTTTCGTCAACAATAATGCATCTTAAGATAGCCTTAGTCAGTGTTTCAGGACATTACTGCCGTCTCGTCATCGTCTCGTCTTAGTCATGAAAAAAAAGGTTGTTGACGAACATATTTCCTCTCGTCTAGTCTGACGAAATTAACACTATATATCAATCTGTGTGTAATAAACGAATATACAAGTTTCACTTTTTAAATGGAATTACTGAAATAAATCAACTTTTTGATGATATTCTAATTAGGCCTATATGACCAGCACCTGTAGGGCAATAGTGACCATAAGCCTGCCAAGCTCGACATTTTTGGCGTAAGATGGTCATGGTGGTTTGCTAGAATGGTCAACATGAGCTGGCATGGCCAGTTAAACCAGCGATGTAGGTTAAGACCAGCGACACCAGCTTTAGAAAATGATCAGATTGAGGTGGTACTACAAGCAAAACCATCTGAATTACCATCATTTTGCCCATTTGATCTCAGGGCAATTCCATGGAAAATTGCATTTTTTCTAACATCCATAACGCCAATAAAATGTGATGGTATGGTATGATGTGAATGATTACATGAAATTTGAGTATTTGCTATGCTTAGATGAAGAATGTAAATGAGAATAAAATGCACAAAAAATGAATGTTTCATTCACATCATACAAATACCAAGGCATTTCACTGGCGTTATGGATGTGACAAAAAGTCCATTTTCGGTGGAATTGCCACTCACTTTTAGTTTTAAAATTCCATGCCACACCCATGATCCAACGTTTCGGCTAGTTTTAGGCTAGTTTTATGGTTTTATCAGAGAATCCGTAGACGGGCTCTGGTTTTATGACTGACTGTATGATAGGCGCCTGACACGAAGGTATCATATGCTGCATGGGAAAAAAACGCCTCGAATTAACGTTCACTTCAATAATGGAATAGAGACTGAAAAACGTACTATGCAGGTTATCTAGAATACAACGTAGGCTAGTCTTAACTTTGCCGATATTAACTGGCTACTGCTAGATTCCGATAAAGGAATGCCATTTGATGTGATTTAGCCTAGGCCTACTGTTCTTTTTGTTTAGAATTTACCTGTCCGATGGGACGTAGACGCCATAGGGAGGATTCAGCTAACAAAGATGACTGTTGTTTATCAGGGACCAACGCAAGTCATTGCCATGAATAGCCTACAGCTGGTTAGTGTAGTTTTACTTTCGTTTTCAAAAGACCATGATCTAAGGGTTTATTTTAGGCTATTTGCACGGCATGGCCTGTGAGCTAGCCTAAAACATCTCTAATAATGACTGATGGTTGACACTATAAGAACTTCATGAATTTTAGACTGTAGACAGATAGGCTACTTTACTACTTTACTTTGGCCAAATTGTGTAGCTCAGTGTGCCCGTCAGTTATTTTTCATAAACTTTTAGACAAAGGTGGAGCCTGAGGCTACAATCTGTGTCCGTGGAGTGCATGCCTTTATTTTACAGTTCATGGTGCATGCATCCATTCATGGACCAATACAAGGGAAGAGCACTGGTTTGGGCCAGCAGAGTGCAGTGTTGAGTCGAGGTGAACAGAATAGAGAACTATATGTACCGCATAGAGGTACAAAATATGACCGCCCAGTCCTGCACATAACTTTCTCTGCAATAGTTTAGTCATCCTAGGTTCTACGGTTCTCGAGATATTCACAGAAAACAGTTTTCCGGCCTACCATCCTTTTGGGGGGCTTGGTGCAGTGGGGATGCCCAGCCCTGCACATTATCTCCTCAAAAACTAGATGTACCGCATAGAGGTACAAAATATGACCGCCGCTCAGTCCTGTACATCCGTTCCGCGAAAATAAATCACACTTCAATTTGTTTCCATATTTTACTTCATCCCCCACTCTTGAAACTTTTGTGCATGCTTGTTTGGCATGCCTGACTGTGTGTGTGCGGCTGCACAGAAAGTAGCCTACTGGTGCTGAAAAGGTGACTAGATTGTAGAATAGCCAAAGAAGATGTAGCATTGTTATAAAACCTTTAAAATCTCTAAACAATCACAAGTAGGGCAGTTCATCACAGTTCATCCATTGCAACTAGATTGATGAAAGGTCACTTACACCTGTAGGCTACATTGTATTTGTGAAAGGGAAAAGCAAAAGGTATCAGCATAATGTTATTTATTTATTTATTTATTTATAAACAAAAACATCTCTGTCAGTTCCATGCCGTTTTCAACAGCTATCAAAAACAAAGGTCATTTTTGGATGGATGGATTTTTTGTGAATGTTTCATCTTCTACATAAGATTTTAGTCATCTTTAGTTCATGTAATACTTTATTGTCAATGCACAAATTAAGTAACAGTAGTCTGAAACGAAATGCTAACCAGTGGTGCAAATAACTGACATGTCCAAATGGGCCTTGATGAAATGCGTCGCTAGACTGTTCATACACATTTTAACGGGCCAAAGTTGAAGAGCTGTTGTCCGTTATTGTTCGTGCAAATATAGGCTGATTCATGTTCCCTTGCATTTTGTAACTGAGGTCCATGGCTAGTCTGGCTTTCACCAGACCAAGCTCATCTTTTAAGAAATCAAAAAATAAATAGCGGGTAGATCAGGCTGGGTTCACCCAGCCTAGTCCATAGGCACCCGATATTGTTTAATTTTCCGATTGAGATATCCACGCTCTGGCTATTCTAAATGCAAAAATGCATCAGGGAGTTATGACAAAACTGTAACTAACAAACTAGATCCTAATAGAAAGCTGTTATCCCTAAGCTACAGGTCGGCTCATAAGGTAGGCCTATTTACAACATACATTGTCAATAGGCTATGCTGGCTGATAATAAATAAAATCTCCTTTGGAAACCAATGGCTTACGCCTTTACAGTATCAAGCGGACTTAAACTGCCATCGCAATTGCTTAAAAGTTGTAATAAAATTCACACAGCTCCATGAGTCAAGGAAAGCGCTAGTGAAGTAGCCACTTCTAAATAGGACCCACTACACAGTAGCTTAAGGTGTGTTGCTAAGGGACCGTTCGTTATTTATAAACGGGGCCACCGGAGGAAAATAGGGGAGGGTCATGTCTTTTTATTCTTTGTTGAGGGAGGGTCACCTAACTTTTTTTTTGTCTAGGAGGGGGTCACCCATCTTTTGTATTAATGAAAACAGCAAAAATCAAAGTGGCTTTGTTTGATTTCTGTCGCCATATAACGTTCTCTTCGTTCCATAGCTCTGTCAACATTGAACAATGAAAATAAGAGATTTCCCCGGTTTCTCACGCCAAAATACGGAAAATGTCAACATCCGTCCCCACGTTGGAAGGGTTTGAGCAACAAAGTAGCCTACTTTATTCACGCCTAACAGCCTATATCCATTTGGTCAACTTTATCCAGCCCTAAAAAAGGTAAATTTAACTTTGGTTTACTTAGTTTACCGTGTAGCCTAGCCTAACTTTAAACAGTGTGCATGCTTATAAAGCATACTTGTGCTTCATTCATCCACACATCCAGCTCCTAACGTTTTGACAAGCATTTCTACCAATTGACCTTGTTCCTGCCCATCTCTAGCTTTGCTGTCTCCATCCTTTCTGTTTTTGTTGTTTGCAAAAAAATATATAGTAGGCCCTATTTATTGGTAACCAGCAACAAGTGCAATTTGTTAATCGCTGTCATTCTCTCTCGTGCCAAAAAAAATGTGTTACGTTCCAAGTAGTGCGTAATTCTGCTTCATACAGTTGAACAAATACATTGTCAGTAAATAGCCAGTTTATGGTCTACAGTGTAGAGTTGGTAAGTTATGGTAGGCCAACTTGGAGTGAATATACAGGGGGATTTCTTTGGCTCTTAGCCTGGCAGGTGCGCACATAGACATAGCCTACGGCCGAACACTGCAAGCACCAATGAATCGTGCTCTCACGACAACCACGTCGTTAACTTAAATAGGTTGTAGGTTAACATCACTCTGAGTTCGCATTTAAGCAAGCAAAACGATGATTTGAATACATCTATTTCTCTGGAAGGGCAAGGGGTAACAACAGGACAACACACAGGCCAGAATGCCGGACTAATGTTATGAGAGTATTACAGTAATATGGGATATTCTACGGGAAAATATTAAAACGGCAAGACAGCGGGGAAAAGTTAAAATGATAGGCCTAAACCCGGAAAAAAATTGGCATGTTAGGTATTTTTCGATCCCTGTGATTATTTGTGAAATTGTGCAAACGGCCTTTTCAAGTCATTTGAGAAAGAAGGAGTGTAGTCAAGCTCCCAAATTGACGCTCGTCTGAGAAATTGAGTTTTGGACAATGTTCAGCTTTACAATAACTGAGGAAGCCTAGAGACGAGTCCATAGCAACAAGTTCATGTGTTGAATTTGTTATTACCCAGTGTGCTTTGTTGAATGGTCTCAATGTTTTATTGTTTTATTTCATATGAATACTTACTAGAGGAGTAACTAGTAGGTATGCAGTTGTAGGAAGTGTGCATTTAGTTTCCATGCTTATTGTGTTTCCACAACAATGTTAGTGAGTAAATCTACTATCTTGGTGAAGTGTGATGTGTAAGATCAGAAAGCAGAGGGTGAGTTTAGAAAGATTGCTTAAGTCGATGTCTTTTCATAGCGCTTTACAGCGTGGGCGGAAGATATCGACAATTGGCCGGGGAGGGTCATGTCTTTTTTAAAAAGACTGCTGGAGGGTCGTTGAAAATTTTCTTGCAGGCTGGGGAGGGTCATGCATCTTTTGATTGAAGCACTCAAAATCCCTCCGGTGACCCCGTTTATAAATAACGAACGGTCCCTAAAGCAGCCATAATAGCCATAATGAAATGAAGGTGCCTTTGTTTGGATAATTCACACACGTGCTTTTTAATTTCGCAGACTACAACTACCAAGCTGGAATCAAAGCACATCGATTCCCCTCTCACACCCTGCACGCACTTAAAACAAAATAAAAAGGTTTCTCAGTCTCACGCATGTATAGGCAAAACTGTATCAGACCGGTGTTACGTTGGTAAATCTTCCATTGCACAGAATGATTTTTGTAGCACGTGCAACAAATGACAGTCGAAATATACAATTACAGTGCTGCTATCAATTTGCTTGGTATAACCGCATTTATAGTTTTCTACAAATGCAATCAATCAATTGGCCTCCATCACTCAACCAATGCTAACGGTAACATTACCTAGGTCCTTATTGATATTATAAGATTAACGTACCTGCAGTAAAAACCAAGCATGTCCGATAAACATCCTCAGATTGATTTCGACTTCAAGAAGAAATGGGAATTACATTTCATGTGAACATCATCCTATCCTTATTAGACGTTCTCTGCGGTAAACTACAGTCCTGTAGGAAGCGTCCATTGTTTTTCCAACCCACTTTTAACTTCCAACAAAATTACGTCTCACTGCAACGATGCGCCATCTAGTGGACAAACGACTACTTATCGCCAATACTGGAAATGCAGCCATGATGATGATGATGAATATTTATTTTAGCTTTCTTTTAATCCTACTGAATTTGTAATTATCTATCGGCCGTTCTAATACCAATAGTATGTGGGTGCCTGTGTGTGTGTGCATGTGTATATGTGTGCACTGCCATCTTTTTAGATCCTTTTTCATCCTCAGTGCCACGGTTCAGGTAGTTATTTAGAAAAAACTCCTTTTTTTGCGGTTCGGGGGGCCCAGCACGGGGGGGGAGTGGCCCCCGGGGACGAAATAAAATTTTTCCGTAAAAGTCTAGTGGGGCTACATACCCACCAAATTTCATGTGCCCCGGTGGTTCGGGTGTCCCGGGTATCGTTGACCAAAAAAATTCAGGAAGTAGATGACAAAAAAAAAAAACTTTGACAATCCCTATATGACCGCTTCGCTAGCGGCGGTCATAAAAAATCACTCTTGTCAATTTGTTTCCATCTCCTCTACTCTTGTAAGTAAATGAGTGTGTGCATGTTTGCTTTTGTGTGCATGTGTGCTTCTCTGTGTGTGCATTGGCTTGTGTGTGTGTGTGTGTGGGGGGGCATGGTGTGTCTGTGTGTGTCTTTGTGTGCGTGTGCATGCTTGTGTGTGTGCATTCAGAGGCTGTCATAGTGATCTTACATCTCAACATAGTGATCTTATATCTCGACCCATCCCATAACCACTCATTTATGGTATAGCGCCACATAGTTAAAAATGAAAAACCAAAACTGAGGCTCAGAACTGCATGAAATTTGACCTGTAGGATCACTACAGTATGACACCCTCTGAATGCATGCTGAGTTTCGTGGAATTCCGTTCATGGGGGGCCATGCAATAAATGAATTTACGTCTACATTAAAGGAATTATCCGGAGTAAAATGCACTTTAGATCAATTTTATGGATGATTGGGAGTACAAACGTTGAGTTGACATCAAAATCATGTCATTCGGATGTGTTTTGAGAAAGTTCGATTTTACCGTTTTTAGTCAAAACTCGTTAGCCTGGAAGTGACCAGGGCAAGTCATTTCGCCGCTACAAAACGCTATTTTAAACCTCTTTTACAGTTCCAAACAACATTACACTTACGTGGTAGTGAGTAGAGGGTCCCTAAAGCCAAACCAAAGTATCCCGAGGTCTTTATGTGGTCGGATAGAGAGTCCAGAATGAATTTCATCAAGCCAGTACCTTTCCAGAAATGTTGCTGCTGCAGCTGGCGTCTTTAGGGGAAAGTCAGTAGGAGTCGATTGCCGAGTTTGGAGTAACACGCTCTGGAAATTCACAATTTCGTTGTTTTTTTTTTTTTTTTTAAACATAGTCCAGTCCATACAACTTCATTTCAATTTCGAAAGAAATACTAGACTATGTTTTTTTTAAAAAGAGAGTTTTTTTTTGCGGAGAGAATGTGCAGGACTGGGTGGCGGTCATATTTTGTACTGCTCTCTACATCTAGTTTCATAATAGTTCATAGTTATTGGACTACACACAGGCCTTACAGTATTCTACACATAGCCCTTTTATTTTGGATGCCACTCAACATTGTAAAAAGAGGCCTAGTTCACGTGGCAGTCCATGTTTCTTTTCAAGTCATGATTTCTTTTGATTTGGGTATCTGTTAATTGATACTAATTTAGAAAGATGTTTATACAAATATGAGATTGGAGCTCAATAGCTCAATACATTTATCATCAGGATACCTTTCAACCAAAACAATCCTTGATCTGATCCTCCTTCATGAAATGCCAATTTGTTTGGGTTGAAGTTGATTCACAGTTGAAATTGTGACACAAGTTTGGCAGGTAGCCTAGCCTATAAAAGGTGCGCAATTGAAGCTGCCTTTTTGTATACAGTTCCAGTAATAAATTAGCAGCTATACTTAAAGCTGCAGTTGGCAAGTCTGACAGATTGAGGGGACTTTTTTAAATTTTAAATGTTTACAACTCTCATGCCCCTCCCCCACTACCACTGAGCACCCTCTCATTGAGTTTGTGCTTGTCAGTGCGCACCAAACTGCACCAGACTGTGTATTGACAGTCAGATCTCACACAGCCCTGCTCTGATTGGACCAGAAGAACCGGGAGCTGTGGATTTTTGCAAAACAAATAACAGGCTCTAGGTGGAGGCTCTAGGTTTTTTCTAAAACAGGCTGATTTATGTTGTTCTGTTGGAGCATTGTATCGGTTTCAGTGAATATGATTAAAAAAATCTTGCCAACTGCAGCTTTTAAGTGTAATAAACTTAAATGAAATGCTCTCTGTCACTAGAGAGTCCCTTTTACCCAGTCACATGTCAAAATTTATATTAAAAGAAATTGGCAACACATCAAATTCTGGAAGGAATAAATACAAATGAATAACAAACTGGAGATATACAGAACCTTGAACAGAAATTATTTCATTGTGCCATATTTAAATAATATCACAAATTAAAATATGTATTAGGAGAGGAAACAAACAGCTCGCCTAGCTGCAGATTATATTATGACCAGTCATAAAACAAGAGAAAACTGGTAACTTCTGTGTCCATCCTCTTTATGTAGATGTAAATACTTTATTGTTTGATAACTCAGCTACTTAACTTAAACTTAAATTGATTTATGTATATGAAAGTGTAGGCATATGTGCATATACATACATATAGAACCCCATAGCATTATTGCTGAAGCTATTGCTGTCCTTTACTTTTTGTGGATTTATTTATTAATTTTATTATTAATTAATTTTTTTAATGATTCATTTTGTCTTTATACCAATATTCCTGTAAAGTTGATTATTAACATGTTATACCTGTAGCTTTGGCAACAATGACTTTTATTGTATCATGCCAATAAAGCACCATTTGGTTTGATTTGATTTGAGAGAGGGAGAGAGGCGTGGTTTACCTGTGTCTTGTTCCATATGTTTATACATAAGTCTGTTAGGTGTTACACACCCCAAATAACAATAAACTGTAATATTGTTTGTTAAAAGGTTAAAAGATGGTCTTCTCATAAATAATTAGAGCAAGGTTAGATTACAAATTCAACTTTATTTTTTACCCTCTCCCCCAGGCATTATTGTATTGTATTGTATTGTTTTGTATTGTATTGTATTGTATTGTATTGTATTGTATTGTATTGTATTGTATGCCTCCTCTCTCTCTCTCTCACTGTCTCTCTGTGTGTGTGTGTGTGTGTGTGTGAGAGAGAGAGAGAGAGAGAGATTTACAGATTAATGTATAATATGCTAAACAAAAAGTATGTTGTTTGTTATTTTATATGTAGGCCTACACTGTTTATACAATGACAATGTCACAGAAGAGTTGATATAGAGAGAACATAGCCAGCGAGCCATGTATAATAACATAATACAGCATATCACATAGTTTATACCATTATATTAATTATAGTGACCTGAACAGTATGAGTGATTCAGTTTGTGCAAAATTTACAAGCAGTGCAAACTGATATTGCTTGTGATGTTATGCAGTCTTGGACTAGCATTAGTTCTTTGGGAGTAGGCTACAGCTTACCAGGCCCAAGGTCAGAGCCTCAGTTAAAAAGCTCTTTCGTAAAAACACACTGTGAGCCACTGCTTCAGGCTCCTCACAGTGCTCACACCATCACATAGACAACAGTGATGGATGAAGCCTGGAAGCCCTCCTTTGAAGTATTCATGGCATATATATATATATATAATTTATACATTATCACATGTATTATGGGAATATGCTGTGCATCTCTCACCAGTAGTGTCCTCCCACATTGTGTAAATGACTGAAGATTATACAAGCAGAGCCATCTTTCCACTGTCCTACTAAGCTGTTACCTAATTGGTTAATTAAGGCGGATGGGCTGGGACAGGAATAGAAAGGAAGGACTAGCAGTGTGTCACGAAGAAAGAGCAATGGCAAATTCCAGTGCATCAGTGCATGGAAGCCCAAATCGTACAGTACCTTTCACACTCTTTTCATTTTCATTCCACATTCACTCTTTTCACAACAGCTGAAATTTATACAGCAAAATCCGAAATTCATAGCTGCCCATTCATGAAAACAAAGAGCTGAATATGTATCTGACCTATTATTATAGCATGGTTTGCATTGTTCACTTATTTTATACAGTAAACATTATTTTTTACAGTGCAATACAAGGTCAGGAGTTCAACAAATAAATTCAACTACATTTGACAGGGTACATTACTGTGCATTACATTACAGTGTACATTACCCAAAAATCTAAACAGAAGATATAAATATAAAAGTTTGTCTATTTGCCTGGCTTTGGTATTGTTAGGAATTCAACTGTTTTTATTTGATTACATAGATTAAATGTTCCTATACTTCAGGAATAGGAGGACCACTACAAAGATGACTTCAGCTCTGCTGAAGAGGGCAGGTGCAATTGCAGTCCATAAACCTTGTACAGAAATGTGCTTGCCAGACACGGCCATGTTCCTTATCTACACTATCTGTCCTTTTTGCTTGTAAAGTGTTTCTCTCAATGATGTCTCAAGTTTCCTCTAGATCTGTTTCGGCCGCAGGTAACCATGTCTGTTTTACAGGGGATGGCCCTATCTGATATTGGAAACGTATCTCGTGCCAATCTCCTTACTGTTCAATGCAACCCCATCCACATGCCTCTTTTTACTGCAATCTTAAAGAGAAAGTGTGTCTTCATGACATGGATTAACATGATGAAAGACATCATCACGCAAAGTCACATCAAGCAAGTTAGTCAGGCCAAGAAAGGACAGAATGGTGACATTCTCACCTTCTTGGACTCAGGTGTAACTGAACACTTGACTTGGGTCCACGGCCTGTTTTTTTTTTAAGGGGTTGTTCAGTAACCTGAGTCGGACACTTGAGCCGGTCCTAGCCCAGTTTGATGTCACAGTGGCATGCAAGGACTCAGATCTCTCTCTCTCTCTCTCTCTCTCTCTCTCTGTTTGCCCAGACTCTTCAGGATACAGTCTCACTGCTTGCATTTCCACAGCATATGTTCATGACAGATGTGTAGGCCATTCTCTTTAGGAATGCCCTGACTCCAGGTGTGAACTCATCACGTGGAACCCACAGCACTCGCTCCTACAGGAGGGAAAAGTTGCCTTTTCCATCATGCTCTCTTTCTGAACTTCCCCTCCATCTCTCTACCTCAATGAAGGCATGTCTCAAGTCTCTTCCTGGGGTGGACACTGGCGAGGGAAACGCAGGTTTCCAGCACAACTTCCACACGGGGCCTGGATCACACCCATTGGAGGTATGTTTCTTGTTTTCATTTGCAAATGTATGTGACGTGAAATGTAGTCTATGGCAACAGAGTTGACTACAAATGAGTTCTGCCTTGACACACTGAAGGTTGTATGGCTGGAAAAATGAGTCATTTACAGTTTGCCTTGTGTTGTTGTCCTATGTATCAGTCAATAAGAGACATTAGAGACACACAGTGGTGAGGAAATGACACAGCAAATGAAGTTTGATTCCAAAACAAGATATCAATGTTAAAGATTTTTTTGTTTGTTTTCCAGGTAGTGTCAGTGGAACTGCATGCTTGTTATTTGATTAACTATTACTTCATCAAAACAAATGCAATTTCATTGATATTATGAAATGAACAATTAAACAATATGATAAAATACCTCTTTAAATGGGAGATATAGTTTTGTATTATATATTATATATTTTGTTAATTTGCTGACAGAGAAGGAGAAACTCTGTATCTCCAACAAGATTACTTAAAGTAAAAGTGGAAAAGGCTATCCAGGACAAAATTAGTTATTTCACATTTCATTCACAGGGTCAATTCAATAGGTTTTACATAACTAAAAGCAAGAATGTGGAATAGGATGGTAAAATAATATCTACAACTCTAACTACCCCTCTGTTTGTATTATTGGATGAGTAGCTAACTTATATGCTTAAAAACCTTGTTCAATTAACCTAGAATGTCAATCGATATGGTGCTTGATGACCGGGCTGGCACTGGATTATTGCTAGAAGGGAAATACCTACAGCAGACTGACATCTGCATTAGTGACGCCAGTCGATTGTGGGGTTCTGACAGAGATGACTGATCATCTTAGCAGATTTTAACACATCCTCAGCACGTGCCAACGAATTAGGCTGCCAGTGTGCAGACACCAGCAGGGCTGTAGTGAAGGCTAAGCGCAAATAAACAGTTTATTCACCTCAGAAATTTTAGAAATAGAGTTTATCCACCTCTTATGAGATTGTAACCACCTCTCAAAAGAGTTTATTTACCAATTGCTTTTAACATTCACACTGTAGCCTATTATCCACATTCACATTAGGCCTACACTGGTGTGTACTCTCAACACACAATAGGCCCTTCCTGACTGGCTAGTGTAGCCTACACCTGCCAACATCAACAGGGGAAACTTGTTAAATGTGGAAAGTTAATCTCAAGCAACTGGCACATCATAAGTTTCCCTGGAAGTTTACATAGCCTACTTTTAAAGCTAGCTGTAGGCCTAACATGCACGTAATGTCTATGGCAATGAATGATGTCAAAAATCTGAGGCGTTCCCTGTAGGCCTATACATACATCTGAGTGCAATTTAAGCATGTATTATAGCCTGTCTGAAACATCTTTAGAATGTATGCTTCTACATTATGGTCTCTTTGAAACATCACTTATTAATCATTAGTCTCGTGAAGATGTTTTCCCGGACGCCTACAACTGACCCGATCTCATGACTCATTAATGCGTCTGAGTGGAGCTCCAAATCTTGCGTTTGAATCCCGTTGGCAGCCGTCCCAAATCCCGTCTTATGTTTACACCAGGAAGCGTCTTGCCTCCTGATTGGTCGAAACAAACCCATCCTTAGCAACGTGTCTTTATGTGGTGGTCAGGCACGTGGTTACTAAGCAATGGACCTTTAATACTTCATCTTAAAGTTTGCTACTCCGTCACAAACGTAGCCGATGCATGCGCGCTTGCCGAAAGGGATTCGGATTTGAAGAACAGATGTATGTATAGGCCTACAGGGAATTCTCTAATATACAATTTAAAAGCACAGGATACATATCCTCCTTGCGAAAGAGAGGAAGAGGGAAACGGAATTGCTGTCCCTCCAACTTTCCTCGACACTATGGGACCTTGTTAATGGAACACTCGGAAGCCCTGTATGGTGTAGGAGAAGTGGCCCACCATTCGTTCTCCACAAAATGTCTAGTCATTGAAAGGAATCGTGTCAGTTTTAAAACTTTGTTATTCTTAGATAGGCCTAGTTCCCAGAGGATTTAAATACATTGAATGAAATGGCTGATGACAATGATCCACTCGGAGCCACAGAATGTATTAAAGGTAATCAGTAGAGTTAGTGTTAATTTTAGTCACCAACTGATGTGGGTTTATAGACTTCTTTCACCCCACATTACACATCCATGCTATTCCAATCGGACGACACTATCAAAGTGCATCAAGCGAAGCTTTCCTTTTGCCCAGAGTCGTATAGAGTTGTCTCTGATTTTGCCTAGTCAAATTCCTGGGTTTAGAAAGATGGCTATTTTTGCGTTCTAAAGAATGCTGGAAATTGTTGTAATTTGTAGAATGTGTTTGTTTGGCTTATTATGTATGACCGAAGCAGTCTGTGACGGCTGTAGCCCAGGCCTACGTAGGCTATTCTATTCCAAAATAGAATTTTATTGATTCATGTATTAAACTTGTTTTTACAGATAGGCTTTACTTTGCCTCTCTCAGAAGCAAACCGAAAAGTACGCCAAATACCCACTATTTCACCACCGATGATGAATTTGTTTATGAGAAGTAAGTGTTGTCTGTTGCTATGTGTCTGTGTGCTCAACTCAATCCTGCGCTACGCTATAATGGTCATAGACAAAAGTGAAGCAGTAATGAGGCCTATGGTAGGCTATTGGAGGCCTATGATATTGCTATAGGATATTTCTGACATTGAAAAAAGTACAACCTACACTTGAAATGTGTTTGAAAATCCATTTATGTTGTGTTCATGTTTTTGCAGCTTTTATGCAGATTTTGGTCCTCTGAATCTTGCTATGTTATACAGATTCTGCTGTAAATTGAACAAAAAACTTAAGGTAAGTGATTATTACATATATTTTTTTTCTTGATTGACACACCATACCAAGCTGGGATGGCATCCATGACATAGGCTACCCCATAAATGCCACAAAAATCGGTATGCAGATACTTTCTAGTTGCCCTTAAGTGCGGATAAAACTAGGAAAAGTCATATGGGTGGTTCTTCAATGCCACCCATATGACTTGGTTAGCTACTAATGGATCATGTAAGGAACAAAGCACAGGGTTTGTTCAGAGAGGGTTGAAGCGGAGTAATCAAGGATCTTTCATATATCTGTGAATGAAAGCGCTTCAGTACAATGGCTCTGGCCATGTTTATGAAAGAGAGCTACCAGTTATGGAAAAGGAGGAGAAGATTTATATCTGTGAGGCTGTCTTTGAAATTGTTAGCTATTCTCATGGCATTATTATAGTCAAATTGCCACTGATATAGTCTTTAAATACTTTAAATACAATGTTCCACACAGGGTTTGTAGTGGAGGATTTATGAAACCTAATGAATAGATTGCTAGAACATTCAGGATAACTTGAGCTGTGCAGTCATGGAAATCAAATGCTTTGATTAAAATAGTGTCAGCAAACTAAATGGTATTCTGCAAGAGAGTTAGATGATATGCATGGTTAGACAAAGAATCCATGTAGTCTATTTATCTTCTCTCTTCGTATTTTCTTAGGAATAACTATATGCTACACATAGCCTATGCTCTTTGGAACATTGTAGCATGCAAGATTATAAAATGTATATATATTTTTCACAGTCATGTTTGTTTTAGATATTAACTTCGGTTAATAATGGTGGGAACATTTCACTGATTCCTTTCCTGTCACCTGTTGTTGCTATGGAGTGGTCTAACAAAGACAACTGGTGTGAATGTACTGTGTATAACTTGCATGTACAGGACAGAGCCATGTATTGCTATATTTTCATGTAGGCCTACATTTCTGTGACATATTGATTATGCCATAAATAGGTCTGAAGTTTGTAAGATTTTTAAGACTTGATTGTCTGATTGATTCAGTTGTTAATTGTTAATTAATTATTCATTATTATTGCTGTTTGTTTATATTTATTGTTTTTATTTTGTTAAAGGTGCTCTAAGCAATGTTACGCGGTTTCTAATCTAAACCATTTTCTGTCACATACAGTACGGCAAACCTCATCACCTCACCATCCGCTAGCTGCCTGTGCCCTGAATAAAAAAAACGCCTGGACCATAAAAACATAACAAACTGTTCCAGCCAATCACTAACGAGATGTGCGTTTAGTTTCAATTGCACGGGAGGGAGGGGGAGGGAGTAGCGAGCTAGCTCTGTTTTGTTTGAACGTCAACAGAAGTAGCGTTACCCAACATCATTTAGAGCACCTTTAAATTCCATTTAGTTCATCACTATTATAGGTATTTTTGAATGTAGGTTATATTAAGAACTGTAGACATAAACATAATGCAATGAACTGAATCCCTATTTATTAATTTGTTTTTGTCTGCAGTCCTTCACACTGTCTAGAAAAAGGGTGATGTATTACACTAGCTATGATCAACGAAAACGAGCCAACGCTGCTTTCTTAATCGGTGCCTATGCGGTGAGTGACCTCAACCTTTGTCATGCCCATGGTCACACACACACACACACACACACACACACACACACACACACACACACACACACACACACACACACACACACACACACTAACCATTCACACACATTAAATCCTCCATTCTTGAGTGCTCTGATGGACTGTGCTAATGGTGGCCTCCTTCTGTCCTGTTTCAGGTAATCTACTTAAAAAGAACTCCTGAGGAGGCCTACAGAGCTCTTATCTCTGGAACTAATGTGTCATACCTGCCCTTCAGGTATGTCTCACCACTCACTCTCTCCTGTATTAGAGAAATGTGTTCAATTTCAAAAACGTGTTTGTATTATTAGTTGTGTAATATCTACTAACTAGTAACTAGTAAGGAAAACTATCCAATACATGTAATGGAGTATACAGTACAATATTTAAGATATAGTAGTGGAAGTATAAAGTGGCAGGACATGGAAATAATCTAAATTAAACTGCAAGTTTTCCAAAAGTAATCACTGTCGTTATTTACTTACCTTCCACCATTTTCATGTGCAGTGTGGCAATGTGTGCAGTGAAATGTCATTCACTTTCTGCCATAGTCTTGTAATATAAATGTAAATAAACCTAGAAACAAGCTCTTGAATAGGCATGAATACCTCGGAGGGCTTATGCTTGGGATCACATAGCAGATTGGTACACAATGAGCCAAAGACATCCTCACAGAACTGGCTGCCCTGGGTAAAGCAAAGGCATGACCTATCCATTACTCTTCACAGACAGATATAGGTGCAATCACACACACACACAGAAGCATGTTATGCACTCGACTATCGAAAGTCACAACCACAGTGCACAACAATCCTCTTTACCTACATCAGAATGTTAATTCCTGAAACAGCAAGCATCCTGATACTTGCTTTGTTTGTTTTCTGTTCTACCAGAGATGCTGCATTTGGAAACTGCACATATAACCTGTCTATTCTTGACTGTTTACAAGGAATCCGCAAGGTAAGGGCCAAACTGAAATAGTAGCGTGTGTGGTGTTACTCAGGCCCAAAAAGGCTCTACTCCACTCCCACCACTCATGTGTTGTCCTAAGGTTAATCCTTTAGTCCAATTAAACAGTAGCCAGGAACATGCTGTTGACACTATTTAAGAAAGAGAAGTTGCATAAGGACATTCACATTTTATGTTATTTTTTGCAAGCTTTTTTCCCGGTGTCAGCTTCACCTTCAAGATGTTACTAAAGATGGCATTTCCCACCATAGCAATCTCTGTTTACCCTGGTATGACAAGTGTTTTTAAGCATTTCATTGAAAATGAGAGCTACCCTCAATGAATTTCCAAAAATTAAATAAAGGTTGAATGAATTATAGAAAGGAACTAATATAAGGAAGGAAGTTGCATTGTAGAGATAATTTATTGTATTGTCAATGGATATTTCTTAACAAGAAAGTCTACGCATTTGTTATGAAAGCACACACGGGTGTGAATTTCTTCTTTACAGGCACTGCAGCATGGGTTCTTCAACTTCGAGACATTTGATGTTGAAGAGTACGAACACTATGAGGTAGAGCTTCAGTTCAGTGGTCTCCTTAGTCCAGACAGCACAATCCTATCTCTTTTCTTTTCGTTTGTCTTATTAGGTCTTTATTGTCTTTACCTTTAGCGTGTGGAGAACGGGGACTTCAACTGGATTGTGCCAGGCAAGCTTCTGGCCTTCAGTGGCCCACACCCAAAGAGTAAAATAGAGAATGGTGAGTTAAGGGGAATGAGAAAGACCACCACATCTATAATCACCAGACTGCTACAATGTCCTTTCTGTAAATTGGTGTCCTCATAGCTACATGTTTCAGTCATCTTCATAGCTTTGGTGTCTTCATAGCTACATGCTTCAGTTATCTTCATAGCTTTGGTGTCTTCATAGCTACATGCTTCAGTCTAGGGCTGGGCGATATGGCTGAAAACTGTATCACGATACAAGTATTTCATATCGGTCGATATCGATAATTATTATTTTATTTTTTTATCTATTTCAGATAAGGACCAGAAGGGGAAAGTTCAATTTAAACACTTTTAAACACTTATATTTTAAACTTAACCTTCCTCTGATTTGAATCACCTCAGTTATCAATCAAAGCAAACAGGGAAAAGAAATAGCAAGTCTGAATGAGCAGCACTGGTTGAAGCCTGGAAATATTGTAAACAAAGTAATTTGCTAGTTTATCATAGTAAGTCTACAGTTTTGAACAAATTCGTGCAGCGTGCTAATGATGCTAACCGGATTTAATAGCAATTCAGTCGTCTTGCACGATTGTGAATGTTTGGATTACATGCGCATGCTGAGGAGGGATGCACCTAGAGAGAGAGAGAGAGAGAGAGAGAGAAAGAGCGCGCGCGCGCACGGGGCAAGGACTCATTGAGAGTCTGTGTTGAGGTAGGCCTACTTCTATCGTCTACTCTGGTAGAGTTGCACATACTAGCTACAATGCAAGATATATTTAGCCTTTTATGGACAACGTAAGGCGGGAGGTGTGTGTTGCTTTTAATTATCGAATGTTCTATCGAACGCATTTTTTATTGATATCGATTACATGTCTATTGTGTTACATATCGCTATCGTTTTATCGCCCAGCCCTACTTCAGTCATCTTCATAGCTTTGGTGTCTTCATAGCCACATGCTTCAGTCATTTTCATAGCTTTGGGGCTCTATCTTGCACTACAGCGCAATTGACTTTGTATACTCGCGCTTTTGTCTTTCCTATTTTGCAGTCAGCGCATATTGGAATTTTCCCTCTACAGGTACATGTCTGTAAATTAGGAATTCGATTGCATTTAACGGGGTGGTTCAGCTTAAAAGGCGGGGCATAAGCGTTCCCTGTTGATATTTTGCAGTTTCAGAAAACAATTCCGCCACAGACCAGGAACTCCCGGGTCTAAAGTCAGTGGTGCAAATTCAGATGCTATTTTAAGGGTGCATGCATGGCCACAGGCCTGCAAGAATGAATGCGTTGCACACCGATCTACAGGCACCCCCGTGCACAGACGGAAACATTCAAAGCCTTGATAATATTTGTCCATTTCCCGGTTTTGTTCGTGCATTGGTCACCTAAAAATTTAGTAGCCTATATAGTAGGGGTGTGAATCTCTCATGTTAAAGGGCTGGTTCAGGATTTTGGACATAGGACCTCATTTCCAAGTAAGCAAGTGTGATATTTATCAGTGGAGACCGTTTTCAACACGTTTCATCCAGTCGTTCTAATTGCAGAGTTAAGCAGGTGCTAGGCTAAGCGCCAAGTCAGCGGTATGTGCTAGCCTGCCACTAAAACAGTCTTACCTACTCCAAAGGACACTCGAGGCAAATTCCAGACAATCGATGTAAATGTCTGTGTTGATAGAATAGTGTAAGAAATACAACTACCCTCGCATCGCGTTGCAATAGTTATACTTTGTTCCCTGAAGTTGGTAGTAGTCATTTTGCATCTCAGCGGCGGACTGATATTACCAAGGCTACTACTAGGTATCCCCATTGGAGTGCGCTTTACTGTTTACTTTTTGGCGCAGTACTACTAACTGGAGCAAGTATAATTCGCCGCTGCTAAGACACTAGTCCCTCAAAATGTAATGCGATCGTTGAAATGCAAGGATAGAATAATGTTAGAAATAAAACTATCAATACAGACATTTACATCGATAGTCTGGCGTTATAATTTATTTGCCTTGGGTGTACTTTGGAGTGGGTAAGACTGTTTTTAGTGGCAGGCTAGCACATACCGTTGACTTAGCTAGCCTAGCACCCTGCGAACTCTGCAATTAGAAGGACTGGATGAAGCGTGTTGAAAACGGTCTCCACTGATAAATATCACACTTGCTTAATTGGAAATGAGGTCCTATGTCCAAAATCCTGAACCACCCCTTTAAAGACGATACGATTCACATCTAGATACATGAGCACGATTCGATAGAAGAAAAGATACATGTTCATAGAAAACGATTCAGTACGATTCGATTCTATGCAGTTCGATGCAGTTGAAGAATGGAAAGCATTCTGAAAGATTTTTTATCATTTGCTTAAGGTGCACATTCATTTTATATTATCAATTATCATGGTCATGTCAATTAGGCAAAAACAAATGTGTGAATATGATTATCTAAACTGAGGTTTGTATCATATGCTGTATTGAAATGAAAAAAAGAATAGTCTACATTTCAGTCAAACACAGCAGCCAAATACAACATAAAAATACATTTTTATAGACTTTATAGATTTTATAGAGTTATATCTGATTGTTTTCAAGGAGCTGTAGCCTATTGTTGAGGTAAGACAATACCGAAATATAATAAAACTGTGCTTAAGACAATCTTCTCATATAGCCTAGCCTATAGAATAAAATAGGCCTATGAACTGGGCCTATTTTGTTCCAAGTCTGAGTGAATATGAACAAAATAATAATAATTTGTGCATCGTTTTAGCAGCAAGGGCCAAATTATTCTTTAACATTAAGGAAATCCCTTCATCAAACGTAAGGCTACTCTACAGACTATCGTTGCCGTTTAGAAAATGCTATAGTAAGTGTTTAATTTTGCACTGGATTTTGAAAAATAAAAGAGTAATAAAAACTGTCAAACAAAGCGACCGAAAGTCGAAGTTGTCACGCGTTTAAGTTGCAGTAGATGTATGGGTAATGAAGTCCTTTGGGCAATGAATGTAGCCCAAAATGAACTGCATTACCCACAAATCTGTGCCACGTGTAGTTTCAAAACAGGAAGTGGGATGAACGCGCTGCTTGCAACGTAAATGAGAGTCTGAGCGAGCAGAAAAGATTGTGAACCGATTAAGTAACAAAGTAAATCGATATAAAACGACCGGTTCATTTCAGTTTTATTCGATCACGGGGCTTCACATATCGATGTAGCCGTATCTTACACGTTAAAAACGGATACCGATACGTATCGGTTAATCTTTACACCCCTACTATATAGTACAACATCTACATGCAATATCTTTACAACAACAACGCCTAATTCATTTGGACAACTTTATACAGCCCTATTAAGGCTAAAGTTACCTTTAGTTTTATTTCAATTTACCGTTGTGTATGGCTTTAAACATCGTGTGCGCTTTAACATCAGCTTAAGCATTATTCCAGCTGCGCTAAGGTTTTGACAAGCCTTGCCTACCATGTTGTAGCCCATCTGAAATAACTCCAAGCTTTGATATGTTCCCTCCATCCTTTTGTTGTTTTCAAAAAACGTTTTATATCCATGATGGCCTTGAGTTAGTGAATTAGCTTATTATGTGCTGTTAACCAGCAACTATAGATAGTAAAAGAAAACAGTATGGCTACAATTTCTGTAGTTGCTGCGTCCATTCATTGTTATTCTCTCTCCTGCTCAAACAAATGTTGTGCGTGAAAATATTGTAAATTGCCTACTGTCATGCAGTTAATGGGATACTGTGCAGAGTTGGAAAGTTAGGTCAACTTGGAAACTGTTTCTTGTTGTTGAGTTGCCTGCAAACCATACATAATTACAAGGGAAAATATTACCACATGAGGGAAATCAGTGTGGTGTCCATTAAGATGTGAAAAATTAGGCATAAATCTAGCGTACACATTTCCATGAATCACGGATGTGTTGATGACATAAATTAGGAAATATTAGAGGACTTAAGGAGACGTGATGTTGAACTGCATGCCGATGCCATTTAACCCAAATGCCCCAGCTGCAGCACGGGAGAGAAGAGCTTATCTGACAGAAGATATGCATTGTCTATAGAGAGGTAATGTTAGATTACAGTGCAAAAATATCACCATGCATTCATAACCTTGTGATTCAGTGAGAGTGATCCCAAAACATTGGAAAGTATGTCTTTGTGACAATTCTGTATTACATTTTGTCAAGAGGAAAAATCAATAGCTAACTGTTCTCAACTGAACAGTGCTTATAGCGCTCTGAACGCTCCTGGCTGCGCCTGGCAAATCTGCCATCATAATAGCAATCAGCTATGGAACAAGCGTGCCTGTTGTTAAAGGGAATGTGAGATGACGCTCTTATTGGTTTATTGCACGTTACGCCCAAACCACACCCATGAATAATGTAGCTACTTCAGACCACACCATTTTAGATCTGCGTCGGGCACAACAGTCATTTATCCCACCGGTAAAACAGCGCCCAAGATCTGCCCACAAAGCCACTTGCGCGTTTTCATACTTCCATTTTAGATTGTAAAAATAGAGCCCTTGGTGTCTTCATAGCTACATGCTTCAGTTATCTTTATATTCCGGTACTGAGGATAAAATACATGACACTGACGATCCCATCTGATCTTATGTATATTAAACACACAAATAAATAGCAAGACATGGTATGATAGGCTATGCCAGATAGATTGATAGATAGATAGATAGATAGATAGATAGATACTTTATTGATCCCCAGGGGTGTTCAGGGGTGCCAGGTGTTCAATTAGACTATAGCATACTGGTCTGTCAATACGTGGTATAATTGTGTCTCATTTTTATTAGCCTAGTTAAAGCCAGATTCATTGACTTTGTGAAAAGAGTCTGGGGACTCACGATTGGGAAACGTTTCAAACACTAGCATGATGATGGCCGTAGACTTTGCGTTAACTTTGAAATAATTTTGTTCAGCCTAACCATCACATTGATGAAGGATTCCTAACATTATGTCCCACTTTACTTTACTCACAATAAACAGCATCAGCAATCAGGAACCAATGTATGTAGGCCTGCCTTTGCTGCAAATAAATGTACACATTCTTCCAACTTTTTATACCCAATGAGTTAAGCTGAGGTTAGAAAAGCATAATTTAAGAATAGGATCAAGACTTGGATAAACGTTGCCATTAATAATGGGCTAATGATGACATTTCAAACCACAGCATGTCACTGCAGCTGGCTTAATAGACTTTTGGATATTATTGGTCAATATAATAAGAGAGTAAACTGTTTTTCAAGTCTCTTGTTTTTGTGTGGTTGCCCTGTGTAGCATTTTGATATAGATAATCATTACAGACTTCTATGTAATATAAAAGTTTAGGTAAAACGGTAAGGAGAGTCCACCACCCCTTGACAATCAGGGTTCTTCCACAGGTTACCCTCTTCATGCTCCAGAGGCCTATTTCCCATACTTCAGGCAGCACAATGTGACCGACGTAGTGCGACTCAACAGGAAGATCTACGAGGGCCGACGCTTCACTGATGCTGGCTTCCAGCACCATGATCTGTTCTTTGTGGACGGCTCCACTCCCAGCGACCTCATCCTGCGACGCTTCCTGCACATTTGTGAGAGTTCAGAGGGTGCCGTGGCGGTACATTGCAAGGGTGAGAGTGGCCTGATCAGTCTACTTTTCTAGTCAAAGCCAAGGGGACAGATTGTCGTGTTAATTTGCACCAATCTCTTGAAGTTGGAAGTGTTATTAATCGAGGAAGAATATGAATGGGGGGAGGGGCGTTAAGTGTTTAGAGTGTGACAGCTTTATTTATATACACAATACAAGGAAGCACTGAAAAAGAGATAGGCATCTTAATGTACTTTGCGTGAAATAGCAATGCTGAGAGAGAGCATTAGCCATCTTAATCTAAGTTTAGCGTGAGAGGACAAAGGCAACACTGATTTCAAGGATGCTGTGTGATTGCAGTTTTCTTTAAAGCATTCTAAAAAGAAAATGATGTGGCTGATGTTATCTGGAATGTTTGCATCTATGTGATGTAAAAATGTCATACAGGATTTGTTTCCCTGATATGTTGACATACTGATACTCTGTAATGAACAACACATCCAAAGAATATACACAGTGCTATTACACACACATCTTTTCAGTTAAATCGTATTTATTTTTTTATAGCCCAATGACCATTGAATGGTCTCAATGCAAAAATACCCAAAGCCCACCTAAAGGAAACAAAACTCCAAAAACAAAACTAACATTTGAATGATATCCGGATATAATATGGAAAGTGGTGTCGATGTGCACCTAGAACGGAGGCGGACTATGTACATTCAGGAAAAGTCTAGAACTGCCATCGGCTGCCTGGGTCAATGTCTTGTTGGCCAAGTATGGCTACTGTCTAGCTCTCTACATACATATGCGTCACTCAGGCTTAATCAAATTTCTATCAGTATGTCTATGCTATCAGTTGGTATTGTCATGCAAAGCTGAATATTAAATAAAAACAAGAATATAGTTTGTAAACAGATCATTTACATGTTATAAGGGGTTATTTACAGTGAGCTACCCCTGCCTGGCCTAGAGACTAGAGGTAAAACATAGGCCTTACAGTGCTGCTTTGTTTAGGCCATAAAATAAGGTTTATAAAATAGTATAAAATATATACATAAAGTTTCCTACCCTCACTAAATGTCATGTTGAGGTCAGTTTAACAGGTGTGACCTTTACATTATTCAAAACTTCTTGCTCAGCAGCTAGGCCTGCTCTATGTGGTGGTAGTGTAGTGGTTAAGGAGCTGGGCTAGCGTGCAGTAGCCTGAAAGTTGTCGGTTCAATTCCCAGCTTCCACCGTTGTGCCCTTGAGCAAGGCACTTAACCCCAAGTTGTTCCAGGGACAATGTAATCCCTTGTAATATAGTTGGCATAATAAGTCACTTTGGACAAAACTGTCTGCTAAATGTAATAATAATACTCTATTAATGTAGTCTGTGATATATATATCGTATTTTACGGACTATAAGTCGCTCCTGAGTATAAGTCGCATCAGTCAAAAAATGCGTCATGAGCAGGAAAAAAACATATATAAGTCGCATTTATTTAGAAATGTATTTCACAAAATCCAAAACCAAAAACAGAGACTATGTAACTGGATTATTGAGGCCAAAAAGATTAATGAAGATGAAGGAGTGAAGGCAGCCAAGAGGAGGGCAGGAAGGTAATTGCAAAGCAAAAGATTCACTGAAAGAAAATGGCATGAGGTGCACCAAAATGTTACTAAAATGTGGAGAATACAATGCAATCAAGCATTTTGGGCGATGAGGAGTCACAAGCTGGCAGCAGATTAAATGCTCACAATATAAAAGGATGTGACCTAGCTGAGGCAAGCCATGGCAATAGGCCAATAGGCCCGACGGTATTTGTAAAGCAATTTACAAAAGATTCACAGAACAAAAATGCTGATGTGGTACATGAAAATGTAGCTAAAAATGTGGAGAATGCAATGCAATCAAGCATGTTGGACGATGTGGAGATACAAGCTGGCAGCAGATGAAATGCTCGAGAGAGAAAAAGATGCGGGTTTAAATTGACGTGCAGACCGAAGCTGCAGCAAGCTGATATTTAGAAATGTATTTCACAAAATCCAAGACTAAGAACAGACAGACTATGTAACTGTACACATTGAGGCCAAAAATATTGAGAATTCTACAGGGAATGTTAACAAAGAAGAAGGAGTGAATAGTGGCAAGAGGCAAGCCGAAGGCTGCTGACAAGCCCCGACGCTAATTGTAAAGCAATTAAAAAAAAATCACTGAACTCAAATGCTGATGTGGTACATGAAAATTTAGCTAAAAATGTGGAGAATGCAATGCAATCAATCATTTTGTACGATATATTGGCACAGGCTGGCATGCAGCAGAAGAATTGCTTGGCTGGCCACCTCCGAGAGAGCGAGAGAAAAAAAGATGCACATTAAAAGGGTCTAAATTCTAAAAAGGGTCTAAATAGTGGCAAGAGGCAAGCCCGAAGGCTGCTGACAAGCCCCGGACGCTAATTGTAAAGCAATTAAAAAAAATCACTGAACTCAAATGCTGATGTGGTACATGAAAATTTAGCTAAAAATGTGGAGAATGCAATGCAATCAATCATTTTGTGCGATATATTGGCACAGGCTGGCATGCAGCAGAAGAATTGCTTGGCTGGCCACCTCCGAGAGAGCGAGAGAAAAAAAGATGCACATTAAAGGGTCTAAATTCTAAAAAGGGTCTAAATAGTGGCAAGAGGCAAGCCGAAGGCTGCTGACAAGCCCCGACGCTAATTGTAAAGCAATTAAAAAAAAATCACTGAACTCAAATGCTGATGTGGTACATGAAAATTTAGCTAAAAATGTGGAGAATGCAATGCAATCAATCATTTTGTACGATATATTGGCACAGGCTGGCATGCAGCAGAAGAATTGCTTGGCTGGCCACCTCCGAGAGAGCGAGAGAAAAAAAGATGCACATTAAAAGGGTCTAAATTCCAGCGCGGAATTGCGGGTATTGCAAATAAATTATTACTTAGCATTGAGCATAATAATAAAAGTCCCGCAAATCTAGCCATCATATTCAATTCATTGAAAGATAATTAGTAGCAAAACAGCGATCAAATATTACCTGGCAGTGCGTTTTGTTTTCAAATGTTTTCATGCATGTCTAGATAACAGGTGAGGGATGTTTAGGAGACTCGTAAATCCTCAAAATTAGGCTGCACAAAGCACAGCACCTTTATTTGGCCATGGCTTTTATTCGAGTCAGCTATAATATAGTCCTTTATTTCTTGCGTTTTATTGTGAGACATAGGCCTACTTTTCGTTTGGAGCGGCATGGGTAGGCTATCAAAAGCAGATGTTTAATTTGAGATTTAATTTACGTTTGGACTGTTGATTATATTGCTAAATATCGGGACTGATGACCACTGAAATCTGTGGGGTATTTAATGGCTTACTAAGTTTCATAGTGTCGGGAATTTCGATTGCCATCCACTTATTGCGAGATAAGGTATCCGCGCTTTCATTCATTCGTGTGCTGTGCTGCAAGGGAAACCTTATTCGGTATAGCCAAAGATGTCTAAGATAGCCTAAATGTAGTTATTTTTTAAATTATTGTTTTATACTTTTTTATAAAATTCATAGGCTGATGCCTGGCAGCAACAATTGTGTTTAAATGTAGGCTTCAGCCTCTAGCTCAGAAGTGTGCGGCATGCGACTAGCTTGAGAGCAATGAGAGCAACGTGTTGGAGACTCATGGTGTAAATGACTTTTCATTGGCAACAATACCAACCAACAATATAAAATATTAAGAAGAGCTCTTGTATGAGTTAAATTGAAACAAAATTTTATTTGGCTTTTATTTGTCCAAATCTGAGGCCCGGCTATAAATAGAATCCCTGCCATAATTTGACAATTTATGTATGCACATGTGTTTCAGACATAGTGCAAGCACTAATCTCTGACTGAGAGTGCACAGGACTTGTGCATTTGAGAGCGCTCTCTCGCGGCTGTAGACATAATGTTTCACGTAGGGTTCATGTCAGTAATATAAATTAACATTTAAAAACATGTTCAATTATATATTTTTTCATATATAAGTTGCACCTGACTATAAGTCGCAGGACCAGCCAAACTATGAAAAAAAGTGCAACTTATAGTCCGGAAAATACAGTATATATATACTCTTTTGATCCCATGAGGGAAATTTGGTCTGCATTTATCCCAATCCGTGAATTAGTGAAACAAACTGCACACAGTGAACACACAGTGATCCCGGCGCAGTGAGCTGCAACAACAGCGGCGCTCGGGGAGCAGTGAGGGGTTAGGTGCCTTGCTCAAGGGCACTTCAGCTGTGCCTACTGGTCGGGGCTCAAACCGGCAAACCTCCGGTTAAAAGTCCAAAGTGCTAACCAGTAGGCCACGGCTGCCCACAAGAAAATATGAAAAATATGAAAATTTGATGAGATCAAACTACCAATAGACTTTCTGAAAATGAGTTGAATATAACAACCTGTGTAGGTTTTTTACAGCTGTATTGTAATATGATATAATCAATGCATGTGATATATTTGAAGTCAATTTATCAATTAGTTTCCACAAAATTCACCAGAAGTCATAAGGGGTTATTTTTCATACCCCTGAAAATCCCTAGCATTTTCGAGGCCCAAAACTATTTGGGGCCCAAATTGTCCAGCAGCACTCAAACAATAATTACGATTTTTGTAAATTGTGACCACCTATTTTGGATGTGATAACTTGACTGGCAAAGTATGTACTGCATATGGTAGAATTGTTTTTTTTTTTTTTTTTTTTTTTTTTCAGTCCCTGACCTAAAATATCTGCATTACACTATAACTTTCTTTAACTATAATTACTTTATTCTTTTCTTTAAAAATATTTAGTAGTTTTTTTTCTTGTGTATACTACTAAAGAACGCTATTATTTACTGTATACAATTGACTGGAGGCAATTTACTTGTAACATCAGGTTTAGCCACAGTATGCTAAAACTTTGTTGAGTGAGGTCTCAGATTTCCTAATCAATATCAGACTAGTATCTCCCTGAAAGGGGATCTAGGTGGGCATGGCCAGGCTAGTCCTTAAAATCGCTTGTCAGCTTATAGGTTCTATGTTGGAAGTCTTTGGCCTGCATTTCATGGCCCATGAGAGTGCAAGGGTTGGAGACTTGGCGATCAGGTGACAGATAAAGATATGCTCTTATGTAACATGAAACCTAACCTACACTACCTTTTGTTTGTCAGGCCAATGCTATCAATATCATAGATTGGTAGAACTAAATTGTAATTAGAACACTAGTTTTTATTTTGTTTTGGAATGGGAACCAACTTTCACTGACAAGAGAAAATAATGTTGTAGTTTTGTAGTTTAATTTAGCCCTCGTTTAAAAATGGAATCAATAGGCAAATATTCCAATAGACCTTCTGAACGTTTGTGCATGCTTTGCTGTATTATTTATTCCTTCTATAGATAATTTTCAGCCAGTAAGTTTATCTTCTTCTTGCTCCTTGTTCCTTCCTTTCATGTGCAGCGGGCCTTGGCAGAACAGGCACTCTGATTGCTTGTTATCTGATGAAACACTACCGTTTCACAGCAGCGGAGGCCATTTCCTGGATACGGATCTGCAGGCCTGGCTCAATCATTGGGCCACAGCAGAACTTTCTTGAAGAGTGAGTAGACCACCACTGGCTAGAAAAGAAGAAGTAGGGATCTTAATGTTGTGCGCTTCTTTTATTACTTGAGTATACTTAAGAGTATGGACCTTTTTTAGAGAATGTCAATGGTTATTCCACAACAAGACTCATTACCTTTGATCTGTTCTCTCTAAGGTAGTAAGGGCTGAGCTACACCAGGCACGTAACTGAAGCGTTCACGTTGCGTCTGCTGCAACAATTAGCTTCCACTATAATCAATGGAAGTAGCTACACCAGACGTGATAGTGGCGCGTACGTAAAAAAAAAAATAGACCATCTGTCTAAAATGGATTTTATGCGTCGCGAACGGAACGTTTCAGTTACGCGCCTGGTGTAGCTTCCCTGTAAGGTCCCCATTTGTGACTGATTACATTCAATTCCACTTATATATAGTATAGTCCTTCCCATTTTTCTAATACTTTTCTCAGTCTTTCTGTTGTAATACTAATGTTCTCCAAAATCAATAGTATCTAAACAATGGAATCACTTGATTCTCTTTCTCTCTCTGTCTCTTTTTATATCTGTGTAGCAAGCAGCACAGTCTGTGGGTGCAAGGGGACATGTATCGCTCCAAGCAGCGACAGCAGCAACTGCGTCAGCGGCAGCAGCAGGATCGAGACATAGCCCGCCTCATCTCCAGCATGGACGACGTGTCCATCAACACCAGTGTCTTCAAGTCCCAGAGCATGGAAGAGGTGAGACCCCATGATGGGACAGGAGACCCATCAGCACGTCAGATGGTAGTGTAGCCTGCTGCTTTCTGTCATCTGTGTAACCTGAGTTGTGTAGACCCAACTACAGCTTAGCCCTGCTTCTGCCTGGGCTCGAACTGGCAACTTGCAACACGGGTGCCCTAGCAAGGGAGGGGGTCATCCCTATGTTCCTCGGGTCCTATGTTCCCCGCTCGGGGTTAGTGTTAGGCTTAGGGTTGGGGTCCTATGTTCCCCGGTCCCATACAAAGCATCTCTTACTAGCAACACCAAAGAGTTTTTTGTACCTTAAAATAATGTTTTCAAAATCGTTTCAGTGGTTCATCAACTCGTAACAGGGTCAACAGCAATTCTGCATTCGCTTCGCGGCCCTGTATCGGCTATAACCGCACTATGTAAGTTTGCCAGAACGGGTAGCGGATCTGTAGTTCGATGGAATGAGACATAAGAAACTACAAATTTGACTTGCTTCTGATGTCGCAATACATCATACTTTTATAAGTCATGCAAAATATTCTACCTTGTCTGTGGACATCGTTATTTGCAAAGCCGGTGCTGGATAAACAAATAGTGTGCGTGCGACAGAGGGAAAGTTCTTTGGTGTTGCTTTAAGGCGCCAGAAGGGAGGTTTACTTAACACACATACTGCACATCTCCTAGGCGAGAATCACATTAGGCAGCGGCAAGCGTAACGCAACGCTCAGACCATAATAAATTCTATCTCGTTCCTATAGTAACACAAACGGTTTGCCTTGAATACGCTCGCGTTGCGCTTTGAAAGTTGAATCAAATTCAACGCTCAGCTTCTTCAATGCTAGCGTTACGCCAACGTTGCCACCTTTCCGCTGCCGAACCATAGAGAACAATAGAAAACCTGCCGCTTGCCACTGGCAAATGTGATCCCTGCCTTAAGGCGTCAGAAGGGAGGTTTACTTAGCACACATACTGCACATATCTTAAGGGGTCAAAAGGGAGGTTTACTTAACACACATACTGCACATATCTTAAGGCGTCAGAAGGGAGGTTTACTTAACACACATACTGCACATCTCTTAAGGCGTCAGAAGGGAGGTTTACTTAACACACATACTGCACATATCTTAAGGCGTCAGAAGGGAGGTTTACTTAACACACATACTGCACATATCTTAAGGCGTCAGAAGGGAGGTTTACTTAACACACATACTGCACATCTCTTAAGGCGTCAGAAGGGAGGTTTACCTAACACACATACTGCACAGCTATTGTACCAGCCAGCAACTGTTACATCTGGTCTGATGTTCCACTGTCTCTTTGATTTGGTTGATTTAGACTCTTGTAAAGCATAAGATATAATCATTCTTCTTATTTGTTTATTTGTTTACACTAAAATATGATACACAATTCACTCTTGGCATTTTACTGATAAGACTGAATTAAGTGGAGGGAATTGAATTCTTTGCATTGGTCTGTTGCAGAATGACTTCAGGCTGGATGGTCTGGGTCTGACTCAGGGAGATAAACTCAGGGCCTTAAAAGCTCGACGCCATTCTAGATCTGCCACTACTGAAGCACTGAGGTATGTGGAATTGTAGTGTTTGAACTCCAGTATTTGAACTACATGGTCGGAGGATGTGGCCTTGAACAGTATTGGGTTTCCGCTACTATGATAGCCAGGAATGGGACTTCTTTTGTATTTTGCACTCTGCATCACCATCCACTGGTCTGACAGTAGTTGTGTGTGTTTCTTGTAGTGGAATAAACCCAGCACAGAGCTCCATTTCTCCCCCCAAAGCGCCGAAAGCCTCCACCAATGCTTTCACCTCCTCGTCCTCCTCTCCAAGACGGCTCACTCGCAGTCCCTCATCCTCAGCTGGAAATCTTAAAAGGTGAGTGCCCGTGTGTGTGTGTGTGTGTGTGTGTGTGTGTGTGTGTGTACACATTACATGGTCCTATCCCTGATCTCATCACCCATGACTCTTCTGTCCCCTGGCCCTGCCCAATGTTTGTGTGCCCATTACAGCTTAAACCCCAGATTAGCCCGATCACTTGGCAACCTCTATGGGGTTGACAACATGGCTGAGAATGCAGATGATGACCCACCCACACCCTTTGCCTCCACCTCCTCCTCCCCCTCCTGCTCCTTAGCGGCATCTTCATCCTCCCTCTCTCCATCCTTGGGTTTGGGGTTTGGCTACTCCCCCGGTGACCCTCGTCTCCCACCCACCCCAAACTACCACCAGGAGGCCAGCAACAAGCCCGGTGACCGCCCCGTGAGGCCCAGGGTTCCGGCCTTTGCCGTGGGCCCCAGAGGTCCAGCTGGACCCCGCAGAGCCCTGGTCCGGTCTGGGCTCACGGGCCGGCACCTGAGCCGATCTATCCCTGTAAGTTTACTGATGTGCTATCTGTCTGCCAGCACCTTCCTCCTTACTTGTTTGTTTGTGTACTTAGCTATCCATCCAACTGTTTGTTTATACTGTATATCCATCCATCCATCCTTTCTTCCATCTGTCTGTCTGTCTATCTTGCTTATAGCATTGCTTTCCAGTTGTCACTCTACCCCCCTCACAACTCAGATATATTTGTTTGTTTTTCCAAAGACAACTGTAGTTATGTTGAGGTAAATGTATAATCCACAAAATGTAAAGGAAACATCTTCCTGTATCCCAACTCGAGAAGTACTGTTTTGAACTGTTTCATATTTACGCTTTGATTCTCTTCTTTCAGTCCCTTCAGTCTGAATATGTTCACTACTAAAGCTGTAGTGTTGCGCTGACAAACACTACATGAGCCCTGAGGAAATCTTTTGCACAGTGAAGACTGAAGATCACTACATCCCCTGGACACAGAATCGGCTGAGTGCAAAACTAAAGTATTTTCCAACTCCTGAAAAAAACATCATCATCACCATCAACAACAACAACAACAACAAAAACGGGGGTATCAGGGGATACAAAACACCCTTTTTGTATGTTATATCCTTGAACTGTACATAAATGGATTTTCTATGGATTGTATTATAGCTAGATCACCAAATAAGTTGTTATTTAGTTTTGTGCTCATAATGTGATTGTGTTATGTTATTCAATTTAATTAAATAAGGTGGTGATACAATTAAGTTTCAGTGTGTGTTTATTGGAGGAAAGATGAATCAAAACCTGTAGAGTAGCCTAGTCCACTACACAAGAGGAAGATTCAGAATCAAGAAAAGAATAATGCATGTTCTTGACAGTAAACGTTAGCTAGTTAGTGGAAGGCATGCACAGTATGGTAGATATGATCAGATCAACTGTAATGAAAATAAAATATTATCAAGCACTCCCTTGAAATTAAGGACAGACTAAATAATCATAGTCTGATATTAGGTGTTACCTAAGTATTAAGCAATGGCATGTAGATGTTATTTCCCTAGACAATGAGATATTTTTAAAAGATAACATCAGCAGAAATTCCAGTCTACACAAGAAACTTCCCCTAGCACATTGGCACCCCTATAAACTGTTCTCCCAACCCACTTATCATCAGTTACTTGTACAGACAGCAAAGTGATTTTGTAAATTAAATATGCTGGCTTTGTGGGCGATGATAGTGCCACTACTAGGTAGGTACCTTGTGATTTTTCTCACGCTTTACGCGCAGATGGCATATTACGCATACTTCGGAGGAGTATTATTATACACTGTTGATTTGAAGTCCAATGAATTTAATAGATTTATTCTGTCATTGTTTTCCTGGAAAAGCCTCCTCGATTGTTGTCCAGATAGACAAACCGGATCCTGTGCTGGTGGAGTTCGGGGGGACCGTAGATTTAAATTGCACCGCGACTGGATGCCCTGAGCAGCCATCATTCACCTGGCGTCCAGTAGATGACAAACCCTTCAAACTAATAAAGGAGGAAAATGGGTTTGTGTCCTTCAAAAGTCAAGCGCTGACAAATATCGAAATGTTATGCAGTGTTATGTGTAATCAAACACGTCCACTTACACGCAAGAGGAAGATAGTGGTTTACTGTAAGTATATGTTACTGTAAGAAGATTCAGAAATCAGCCTGAAGCAAACCTTTACAAAAAAATATATCGCATCACAAGAACTGGGTGTGAGTCATTCCTAACTCATGTGTTACTGACAGCTTTCCCGAGCGACCCTGAGATATCCGGAGAAGATAATCTGACAGTGGGTGTAAAGCAGACGGTCACCTGTACGGCTCGGAACCTATACCCTGATGAGGTGTCAGTCGAGTGGGTGCACGGAAACATGAGCGTTGAAGGCCGCAACTTCATACAAAAAGAGCAGGCAGGAACATCGACAGTCTCTTCCAAATACATATTTACTCCCACTGCTCTGGACAACGGAGGAAACATTACTTGTAAAGTCATCCAAATTATACCAGCAGGTCATGGAAAAAGTTCAAATATTACACGTACCCGCTCAGCGCCATTGACAGTTAACTTGAGTAAGTAACATAGGCTATTCATATTTAAGGCTATGCACTTTAATAACGAATGTTAACTCAGGTAAGAAATATCATAATGGCAAAAAAGTATTGTAGCCTATCAGATAGCCTATTGATATATAAGGTATTATTGAAGCGATATTCCTGAGCACCTGCTTTTTACATACTTTTTTTTCTGGCACCACCTCAGACTACCTCAGGAATATAATTATATCGGGGGAACAAAATTTGACGATTGGAAAGACACTGTCCCTAACCTGCAACTCAGATGGAAACCCACTTCCTGTCCCAGTGTGGACAAAAGCTGGGAAGGTTTTAGACAGCACCAATATAAGCACAATTGTTATTACGAACATCACCTGGTCTCATGCAGGTCAATATGACTGTGAGGCAAACAACACTGCTGGGAGTGTGAAATCCAGTGTAACAGTGATCATTCAAGGTCAGAACATACAAATTTAATTATGTACATGTTTGCATGCATATTTCGTGTTTTTATGACAGATAGGCCTATGTATTATGCAAATAGCCTACTATCCATCCTGTGCCTAACGTAGGGTACTGCAAAATTTAATCATCTACACATTCATAATATTAATTCATTCACTCATCCATTTGACCAGTAGGGTAATCAGTATTCCTGCTGTTGACTTGCAGGCCCTCCCGGTGGTACACAAGTGAGCGTCTCCCCGTCTGCGGAGATGCTGAGTGGCCAGAATGTGACCATCAGCTGCACAGCTCTCAGCTTTCCACCTGCCACCTTCACCTTGTTCAGGCAGGGCCACAGACAACCGCTGCAGTCTGGAGATGGCACGTTCCACCTGCTTCACCTCACACATGAGGACACAGGGCTCTACCTGATCAACATCACCAACCACTTGGGCTATGTCATGGAGACATTCCAGCTAAGCGTTGCAAGTAAGTCGGACGGCACATGACATTTTGAATCTGCACATGAAAGTCAGCTGAAATGTGGCCACACACAGCCAAAATAACATATCCGCCTCACTTTTTCATTGTGTCTGCTGCTTTGTAGTAAAAGAGTAAAAAAGGCAAATGCAAATTTGTTGACTATCTCTACACTCCAAGAAAAAAAAGAATATGATGCATATAATCTTTACATAACATAACATTACATTACATTACATTTGGCTGACACATTTTTAACCAAAGCGTCTAACAACATGGTAACAGTTTAAGTTTTAAAGCAATTCTCTCAACAATTTTAGGACAATTTAAAAAAGGTAGAGTACAGTAAGAATAAGTGCATCAGTGAGTGCTGTTTTAAAAACAACTGTCAGTTCAAGACAGGTGGTAAGTGCTAGGATCAGGAAGACTGTAAGTAGTGCTATGAGAGGAGATGTTCTCTGAAGAGCTGGGTCTTCAGGAGTTTTTTGAAAATGTAGAGGGAAGTTGGAAAGTTTCACTATGGGAAGTTTCACTATGAGGGTAGGTGCTTGACATTATCCACATACATCTCTTTACCTCAAAATATGTGATTATGTAGGATAACTGTGTAAATTTAGCAGCACCGAGACAAGGAAAAGTTTCATTTTAAAACTACATAACTTGATGTAACTGCAGACAGAAAACTAGACATTCTTTGATATCACAATTGTAATGTCAAAAAAAGGCAGAATCAGTTTAACAGAAATGGCAAGTACGGTATTTAAAATTTAAAATTTACATCAAACCAAAGTTTATAATATTATTACCTGGTTTAACTTATATCAGAGGAAATATTTCAGATAAACTTAGTAACAGCCTACGAACAAACTTTCCAGATACAATTTGAACATCATCATAATAATTCAGCTGTGACAGTTAAAAAACATATCAGCCAAACTGTTTTTGTCCACTCCAACACATATTTTTATAAATATGCTATAAAAAGTACTATACATACAGTATAATGCTTACTTGACCAGTCTTACTTAAACTAGACCGCAAAGCTGTACAAAATATGACTGCCGCTCAGTCCTGCACATTCTCTCCGCAAAAATAAATCAATTTGTCTCCATCTCCTACTCCATCCCTCTTGCAACTTTTTGTGTAAATGAGTGCATGTGTATATTTGCTTTTGTGTATATGTGTGCTTCTCTGTGTGTGTATTCACTTGTTAGTGTGTATGTGGGGGGTAATGGAGTGTGTGTGTGCGCGCGTGTCTGCTTGTCTGTATGTGTGTTTTATGTGTGTGTGTTTTGTGTTTTATGTGTGTGTGTGTGGGGTGTGGGGACCCGTGTAATGGGATGTGTGTGTGTGCGCGCGCACACGTGTGTCTGCTTGCCTGCGCAAAAATAAATCACGCTTGTCAATTTGTCTCCAACTCCTACTCCATCCCCTACTCTTGCAACTTTTTGTGTATGTAAATGAGTGCATGTGTATATTTGCTTATAAGTGTGCTTCTCTGTGTGTGTGTGTTCGCTTGTGAGTGTGTGTAGGGTAATGGTGTGTGTGTGTGTGTGTGTGTGTTATCTTTATTACACGGCTCTTCAGAGTGCTGCAGAAAGTTCCATTCACATGAAAGGCCTGAACGTTGGGAAGGCCCAATGTTAAATCTAGGCAAAATAAACTGATTTTTGAGCTGAACTTAACACAGCAACCTCAAACACCACTGTTGAACCTAGGCTAGCCTCCTGCTTCAATCATGTAAGAAATAAGCAGTTTATGAATTATCTTTACCCGTTTAATCAAGTCCACATGACTAAAATAACAGCATATTTAAAGGCTGAGCTAGCATAACAGACTAATATCAAAGATCCTCCGCTTTAACCCTCTCTGCTAATATAGCCAATGCTGCAATGAACTAGTAAAAACGTTTCATACAATTAATTAACCTTATCACTCACATTCTGAGTTTTTCTGGGTGGTTATATATCCATGCAGATCGTCTTAGAATGAGCCATCGCTGTTATATGTTATAATATGTTACAGGATTCATGACTTTAACAACATTAATGTTACATGATGCTGACTGACGCTGGCTATGTAGGCTACTGTTTTAACGTCTGCTAGTCTACTGCCTACCAAAACCTGTCGCTGTTCAGTTCAAGTTAAATGATCAAATATTGTTTGTTTTTTCTGTCAACTTTCAGAGGGAAGACATGTTCCTTTCTGGCCAAATTTCACAGCTTCTAAGAAAGTATCGTCTTCGTGTAAACCGAGTTTTGAACAGAGAAAAAAGTTAGGCTACCATAGGCTACATGCAGGTTCTCCCATAACGTTATCGATACAGATCAATGCACCAAATCAGGGCGATTTTAGCGAAATAACGTTCCTGTGACAGGCTATCAAATATTAAACAATGGGATAACGTTTCATCATCACCTTTATTGATGCCTGAAATGTTGACATTGCTGAAATACAGAGATGTAGCCTACTGAGTGGCAGCTGCAGACAACGATGTTCAATGGGTTCAACTTGTCCCTTGCCTACCAGGTGGATGTAAACAAAGTTATAGAACCTAGAATACATCACATGAAAAACATTGTGTTAGGTTTTTTTTCGCGTTTTGGCAAGTAGCCGTGTAATAAGCGGGATAATGTATTGTCCGTAGGTAATTATTAGAAAATAAGTCCCTTCAGGTCGAAGCAAACCCTCTCCTCTCCGCTGCGCGTCGGGGTTCTGTTCTCCCTGTCGGGACTTATTTTCTGATAATGACCAGTGGACAATACATTATCCCTTAGGCTAGGCTACTTGAAACTTTGTTATTTTATTTACCTACTGCCATGCAACGTGACAGTTCATTTAAACCTCACGAGTTCGGCGAATTAATATACAAGTGTGATATGGCCAAAAAAATGGATCTAGCCTACTTCATAGGTGTTTAAATAACATTATGTTAATGCATATTCTAAAGAACACAGGACATTGGGAAATTCAACCAAGCAGTGGAATAAGTGATGTAACGGTATAAAAATGTAACCTCACGGTTATAGTGACCAAAATTATCACGATTTACAGTATCATCGCGGTATTTTTACAAGTGTTCTCAATATGTTCAGAAAGCACTGATATGCCTGCATGAGCTGAAATAGTTTCAGAAAGTGTGACAGCATTTACTATATACAAAAATATGGGCAAAACCTTATCAAAAGTGCAACATTTAACCAGGGACGCTGGAACTCTGAGGGAGGGTAAAAAAATGTCACTGAGAATGTAGATGAGCAGAGTAGATTCCTGGCCTATTGCTAATGGAGAAGGGCATATTTTCACATTCATAGGCCTACATCCTGACTGCACAAACAAACCTGGCTGAGCTGAGCATTCTTAATTCATAGCATAACGTTAAGTGCACTGCTGTTAATTAATCTGATTTCCGCTTGGCCTCCTAATGACCACAGGCTCACCTGTCCTGCCTGCAGCTGTCCTTCCTACAGTGGGTTCAGCATCACTTTTGACTGCTTTGGTACTGCTGCTTCGGTTTTTGAGATCAAGAAAACATTCAAATGACATCGGCAATGGCATGGTGGACATAGTGGAGAATGCACTGTGATCAAGTCGTATGGAGTTGTATGGGATGATACAACACATAATACAGTGCTCCATTAGTGGAATGACTGCTGACACTTTCTGGAATAATTAAGGTGACTTGTTTTATTTTCTCATAGCCAGCATTGCTACAGGATTCCCTGATACTACTCTTGGTTTTGTCGTGGAGTCAATACTCCAGGCCAAGATTCCAAGCAGGTGGTTTAGTGGCAGATCTAGGTAAGATAACCCAGCGATAGTTGTAAACCTGATAATAGAATAGCCCAAGGGCTTCAATCTCTAAACTTAACAAAGCCAAAGGGCTGTTTTATTAGGAGGTTACCACTTCCGCTGAATTTACTTACCCAGGTTTGTTATTTAACCACCTACTGAAATACACCCCTGATTTACATCAAAGGCTTTTTACAACAAATTGCAGTGTGAAGTGGATTGGTTGGGGCTAGATATGGGTCTTCAAAGATGGCATTGCCATTCTTCTCTGGATTCAAATTAACGATAAAGATATATTCTAGAGATTAAAAAGATTTGTCATAATGTAACATGCGAGCCTTTTCTACTTTCAAGAATTTATTTTCAGCAAATAATGTACTACAACCATGTCAGTTTTAGACTTCAATGTGTTTGTGCAGTATAGATACACTTTTTATATACAATTATACATTTCTGTGGAGCCAACTAACCCAGATGGCCTTTGCTCCCTTGCTTAACCTCCATTAATCAGTGGATGAGCAAAAAACTGTTTAAAGCTAAATGATGACAAAACAGAGGTACTTTTGGTTGGACCAAAATCAAAGCGAGACAACGTTCTTAGTAATCTGGGAACCTGGCACAGCAGGTCAAACCAAAAGTAACAAGCCTAGCCTGTGAAAGTCATTTAATCAAAACACATACTAAGAACATACTAAGGCTAACCGCTTAAAGTCCGCATCAACGGAGTAAATATATATATATATATATATATGTGTGTGTGTGTGTGTTCCTGATTGGATCATAAACGGCCACAGCAACGAAGAGGAATGACTGATTCTTTTTTATTATTGTGTTATGTTCCAAATATAAAGCACTTTGAGTTGCATTCTATGTATGAAAGGTGCTATACAAATAAAGCTTATTATTATTATTTTAAAAATAAAAAAATATTATGTTTGCTTGTTTTATGGTTATATATTCATGTACTTCAATTTTCTATTAACATGATATATATATATATAAACTGAAAATTTGGAATGTTTTTCAATAAAATACACAACTCTTTGGAAAACTCCTGTCTTAGGTTTGTAAGTGTGTTCAAAAGACTCAAAATGAAACCAAAATCTTACATTGTTCAGATTTCCTAAGTTCCTAAAATCATTGTTTTATTAGGAACAGCAAGGGCATGCAAGCTTCCTGATGAAAAATTCCATGGTTCCACGCCAACCAAAGAGAATACCACATATTAAATCTGTTAAACCACCACCCAAATCACACATTTGGAAAGGGGGCAATGGACAATGAAGTCCCTAATGTATAATTACTTTACTTATATGGTGCTCCTGCACTCAAACAGGTAGACTACAGTGTGCATGAGGGTGTCTTGTAAATTGAAAGTATCTTACTTAAGTAAATTACTTAAATAACACATCACTGTAGGCTACAGTATTATGTCTTACATGCTATTTACTTATGTATTACCTAGAGTCTGTTGGGAAAAAACACTCATATCATTATCTGCATTACAACTTAGATGGTAGTCTTTCAACAAGATTCAATATTTAGTAATTATCTAAGTGACTTCTTCCTTCAGATAACTTTGAGAGTGGACTTATCTGTCTGCATGCCTAAACCCATTACAACAGCATTGTTCTCGCAGCACACAACATGCCAAAACAAATATGCCACCAGATGACACCTTACTGATAACATTCAAAGGGATTCAGACAACCTCACTGAATGTTCAAACCCCTGCACATACTGTACATTAGTTAATGGCCTCACACACACATACACACAAATATCTCAGGTATGCAGGTAGCCTTCAGACCAATAAGGTAAGTACAGAGAAAGCTTTTACCTTATAAAACCTCAGTTTCATGGGGCAAACTTTTACATTCATGTGTGTCTTGAGAAAATTTCTAGATAAAGATGTCCTCCTATAAAATATGAGAGGACAACTGGAATCCATGCATTTCCACAGAATTATTTTTGGAATCTGATCCCTTATCATACCTGTTCATTCATAGGCCTACTCGTCGCTGGACTTATTGTGACTAAATTCAAGATTGCGGCGAACGGTAAACTTCCTCAAGGTACTGTCTGTATAAATCGTCTTGTAAATAAACTACCAGTGCTTTTTCAAAGTTCTCAATGTCTCGTTTTAAATGTCAAGGCCCTCGGAAGTCTACCAATGAAGTATGGAGCTACTTTGAGCCCCGTACATGGTGTAAAACAGTGATTTATTTGCATGGCTAGGCCGATGCCCGAGGCACCCCCATCGAAAAACTGTTGGTAGCATCGGCTAACTAGCGCCATCTTTCTGAGTGCAGGGGACAAGCCGAGATGAGCTATGAGACATACGTTCACACTCAGTATCATGTTTCAACACACTTTAGGTCAATATCACACCGGAATTCTCCTTTAAATTAAAAGCAAATGCAATAGATTATGAAAGTGTTTTGTAATCTTTGACCTTTCCATTTCCAAATACCCAAAATCACTATTAGGCGGGTCAATATATGAAAAGAAAAAACACCTAACCTCAAAAAAATTGATACAAAAGGTTTTTCAACTGATTATGATACCTTTAGATGTACTTAATAACATATTAAAAATCTAGCAAAATCTGACCCCAGTAAAGGGGTCATTTTCAAGATGGCGTCCAAGATGGCCACCGGACGCTAATTTTGGCTATATCTGATGCATTATTCAGCCTAGGAAAGTGTTTGTCGTGTTTAATCAGATTTAAAGGTCACTGATTCATATATGTCAGACTAAAGATATCAGTTCATTATTTTCAAAGACTTGTCATTTTCAAGATGGCATCCAAGATGGCCACCAGAGGCTAATTTTGGCTATATCTGAAGCATTATTCATTCCTGTACCGCTCCCTCAGTTTAGCTTTCAGATACTGATTACCGAATGGAATGGAATCAACCTCAATCAAATACTCTTTCATGTTAGATCCAAGTACAGAGACAGTCAACTGTTCTTAATTGTGTGCATTTCTGCAAGACACTCCGCTGTTCGTGTAGAAGATATGGATTACCTTGCACTGCTGCCTGTGGAACGTGTCAAATTGAACAATGTGACAATCCACACAAGTTCCTTTCAGAGGAGTCAGAGGATGATGAATAATGATATAATAATTATTTCTGATCTACTTATGCATATAGTTTAAGATTCAGTTTAATTAGCTCCCCCCTAATGATAGATGCCAACAATTATTGATCTACACAAATATACAATGCATGCCTATATAGTACATGGGTCATGGTTCATTAAAGTCATAAAACAGCCACTTACTCGCAAACGCTACTCTACATATTGTAAAAGCATATACCCTGTACATGAAATATAACATTAAATCAACAAAATAACATTTTCATCTTCCTCCACACCAAGCATAATACATACTCTATTCTGTATAGGCAAAT